>NC_056733.1:185705394-185725394 GCF_019279795.1 Protopterus annectens
TCGATGTTTTCGTGTCGATGAAGTGCGTGTCGCTGTAATGAACGTTCGATGAATAGATATGGACCCATATATATATATATATATATATATATATATATATATATATATACATATAAATCTTTATATTTTCTCAGAAGCAACTCCAACTCTTATTAAACAGACTTGATTTTGGCCAAGAAAAAGAAGAGAAAACTCCTTTGCAAAATGGCCCTGCTAATTGATATGAGTTACACAATGATATCTAAATCTAGGAAACTGTGAATGACATTGTTAAATAAAATTAAGAATTCAATACACAGGAGGTTCAGATTCAAAAGTTTACTAGTGTACACCAGGAGGCAAAAAATGTACAAGTACAGAATTTTGTCTGACATGAAACAGGAAGCACACAATTTTATATAGGTTTAACATTTAAGCTATGCCCACCTTACTGACGTGATATGTCACAGGGCATCTACATCACTTTAGCTTACAGTTCTTTATTCATTAAATCTGCTGATGCTGTATATTTTAAAAAACTTTTCCTCTAGATACAATATGGCCTTGCTATCCAGCTGGTCAGTCATAATGTCTTTCTGTAAAGTTACTTGTTCAAGGTTTCATATCAGTTCGAATACAATAGCAGCTTTAGTCTTTTAATACACGTCTTTGTTCTCTGTTACACTTTCTCACACAGCTGCGTGCTATCTTAGTAACACATATACAAGGCCAAATCATTCCAACAGGAAAGAGCAGAAGATTTCATTATTTCACACATTTAATTTCCTGACCCAGCAGATAATCACTTGTGAAAAGCATAAACATTAAAACTTGCTAAGCTAGCATTCTGCCAGGGTCAGAGATCAGCTTTGCTTCAAGCCACACTGCAGTTTCAAAACTACTTACATTTACACATGAATTAATTGTACTGTTATATGATTAATGGAATAAAATGCATTATATACTACTTTGCTTTTAAACTAGCATTTCTCATATATTTAAATACACATTTTCTAACATTTTCCCCTCTATTAATACTTTTTATTCTATTTTGAAGTATGCATAGTGTCATTTCATCTCCTAGCCTTTTCCACTCAGGATTTTCAGCTAGGTGAGTCATTCAATCTATACTTCAGAAAACGTGTCATCTGAGATCAATCTTTCAATCTCAATATCTTGGTAAAAAGTTTCAGTAACAGATACATCAATTAAATCTTTGATTAATCTTTTCATGCAGGGAATTCCACAGTAAACACATGCTCCTATTAGGAGTATACCCACACAAATGGCAATCAGAATATTCATTAGGATGGAACCCCACCCCCCAAATAGATTCTGGAAAAAGTCCATCAGTGGGTTTGGGCCTGGTTCAGTCATGGCTGATACTTGCTGAATTACCTCTAGGTGGTTATTAATCTCATGACGATTGTCGGGAATATAAGCACAGCATTCTTCTTTGATAAGCGTGCACGTACCACCTCTCACTGCAAGGGTGAAGTCAAGAGCCATCCGATTTTGTAGCACAACAGTTCTCATTGCATTCAGTTCATCAGTCACCAGTTCTAGGTGGGAAAAAGTTGCATTACTCATTACTTCGAGAAGTTTCGACAACTTCCTCAGCTCCCAGATCGATTTGACTGCTCCATAGGATGGGAATATTCCTGCCTAGGATATAACACTGTCACTCAAGTCCATATGAGTCAATTTGCTTTTGTCTTTTACTGAATTATGGTCTTTCCATCCAGCTTCGATCTTTCCAACTGGATTCACAGGTTTCTTAACTGGACCTTCGGATTTTCGGGCTGTTTCTCTTACGTTTCGTATCTTACCCAAAGGTAATTCTGCAGTATGTCTTATTGCCGGAACCAAGTAACCCATAAAACAACTGCCGGACCAATTCTCAGGTAACCATTTATATGCCTTTTTCCCCACAAATAAAATAACAGTTTTCTACTTTAGTACTAATATGCATCAGCCCTGCATGAAACATTTTCTGATCTATAACTGACAATTGTTTAAACAGAACTGGATTTTTTTGAATGTCATTCATAGTTGTTTTCAATGAGTTCAAATACGAGTCATAATTAGTATTGCAAAAAGTATTGCCATTACTATTCTTAATATAACATCGGTAAGATATGGTTATATTACAATTGCTCCAGCCCACCTGGAGGGTGTTATTTTTGAAAAAAACATACAATTCCTTTTTGTGTGACAGGTAAAAATAAAGCTATTTTGTCCTGTGATCTCACAGTTCCTGTATTGAAAAGTAAATTCTCCCAAGTCTCATTTATCCCCAAAGGGACAGCGGACATTATCAGTCCTCCATATGCTGTCGGTATAGCTGTACAAACCCAGCAATTTGAAATGTTCATAGTCTCTGCATATACACGTTTCATGGCTAGGTATGTGTTAAAATTTGGATGCCAGTCTATAGACGTTTCATCACGCCTTCCCACTTTCACTTGTGTGGTTGTGTGTAGGATAAACCACAGCAAGAGGAAAATTGTCACAATTACAGTTAATAAATGTACACTCAACAAAATGATTATGCAACATCTCTGGGGTTGATCTAAACTTCTATTCTCTTTGTTTTTGGCCATCTCGGTCTGGTTGTGTATCAGTCACAAAGTTTTTATCAAGTTGAAAGTTCTTTACCGGTTTACAATGCGTCAAATGAACCCAGGAAGTCCTCTCGGCCACTCTAACTGCAGTAGGCGTTGCCAACAGAACCTGGTACGGTCCCTCCCACTTTGGACTCGCCCAATTCTTCCTTTTCATCACTTTCAGCCAGATCCACGACCCTGGGGCCAAGACTGCTTCCACCGGTCTGGTCTGTTCCTTATCTGAAAAAGAGTTAAACTGCAAAACAGATTTATTTGTTAAAAGTTTCCTCATATAACTAGCTAATGAACTGTCAGTCTCTTGCTCTGCAGGCATGAGAGCTTTCCACTGAGGCACATAATATGCTCTCCCAAAAACCATTTCAAAGGGAGTCAAACCCTTTACATTTGGAACCGTTCTCATACTCAGCAGTGCCAAAGGCAGACAGTATATCCAATTATTTTGGGTCTCCTCTACTAGCTTCCTAAGTTTGTTTTTTAGGGTACCATTGTACCTTTCCACCAGTCCTGCTGACTGTGGGTGGTAAGCACAATGGTTCTTCAAGGAGATACCAAAAAATCTCCCAAGCTGATGGATTGTCTGATTTACAAAATGTATGCCATTGTCACTATAAATCCTCTCCGGAATGCCAAATCTAGGGATTACTTCTTTTATCAGGGCTTTTGCCACTGTTGCTGCATCTGGGTTTTTAGTTAGAAAAGCTTCTACCCATTTAGAAAACATGTCTACAATAACTAAACAAAACTTTTTCCCTTCACATTTATTCAATTCTATGAAATCCATACAAATAGTATGGAACGGGTATGGTGGTATAGGAAAACTTCCTTGCTTGGTTTTAAATGCTCCTTGTGCATGATGCTTGTTACAAGTATGACAAGCTGCACAAAATATTTTTGTGTAATTTGTGTATCCATATGTTTGGAATATTCGATTTACTAACTGCACCATCCCCCCTGTTGAGACATGGCACTGCCCATGGCTCAACAAAGCTGCATATCTAAATAAATTAGACAGCAATATCGGTTTTCTTTCTTTGGAAATGTACAGTCCATTCTCAAGAATTGCACCTCGTTTTATCCATTTTTGTTTTTCTGCTTTTGTAGTAAGCATCTGCATTGTTTTTAGCATGTCTAAATCTAAAATCTCAGAGGGTTGTAATTTCTCATTTAAAAGTACAGTTTCTGAGTCTGAGGCTGCTTGTTTTGCAGCTGCATTAGCTCATGCATTGCCTTTCGAAATCTTATCCTGTTGTTTTGTATAAGCTACACATTTACAAATAGCTACTTTGGTAGGTAACTGAATAGATTCTAATAACTCCAAAATAAATTGCGCATGATTAATAGGTTTTCCACTAGATGTTATCATTCCTCTATTTTTCCATTGTTGTGCAAATACATGTACTGTAGAAAAAGCATACTGACTATCAGTATATATGTTTACACTCTTGTTTTTTGCTAAAGTACATGCCCTTGTCAAAGCTATCAATTCTGCTGCTTGTGCAGATAAGTTGTGTGGTAAGGATTGAGCTTCTAAAATTTCAGTGTCTGTAACTACTGCATACCCCACCAGATTCTTCCCTGTAGGACCCCTTCTGCATGAGCCGTCCACGTAAGATGTCACCTCGGCATTATCCAAGGGCATGTCTGTAAGATCTTGTCTAGGTAAAGCTAACTGTTCAATTTCCTGCAGGCAGCTGTGTGGTGTGCCCTCCGCAGAAGTTGGAAGTAATGTTGATGGATTCAATGTCGTACATCATTCAACTGTCATATGAGGTTGGCTCAGCAGTATAGTCATACATGAAAGATGTCTAGCAGGAGAAAGGTATGCCACTTTCTCTTGCAGTAAAATTATTGCAACTGCATGAGGCACTCTCAATGTGAGAGGGTGGAATAACACCACTGAGGCCGAAGCCTGTACTGCCATTGCAGCTGCAACTACTGCTTGTACACAGTGAGGCAAGGATCGCGTCACTGGGTCTAACTGTGATGAATAGTAGGCTATGGGGCGTTCCTTGTCCCCATGTTGTTGCGTCAATACTGACGTCATATATCCTTGCTTACAATCTATGGTCTGAAAGAACCGTTTGTGATAATTTGGAAGTCCTAAAACTAATGAAGAAGCTATCAACTGCTTCAATCTGCAGAAAGCCGTTTCTGCTTCGGTTGTCCATTGTAAGATATCTTGTGCTGCCATTGGTGTCTTATATATCAAATCAGTCAGTGGAGCAGATTCCAAAGCATAATTTGGTATCCAGCTCTGACAAAAATTAGTTGTACCTAAGAAAGACATCATTTCTTTCTTGGTTGTTGGTTTGGGTGCTTGCAAAATTGCTGTTTTTCTTTCCTCATCTAGTATTCTACCTTCATTGGATATTACATATCCTAAGTATCTAACTTGTTTTTTCCAAAGTTGTAACTTACTTTTGTTTACTTTGTGTCCTTGTGTTGCTAAAAATTTCAATAATGCTACAGTATCCTCCCTGCACTGTTACTGGGTGGGGGCTGCTAGCAAGATGTCATCTACGTAAAGTAGAATTTGACTACCTCCCAGTGGGGTAAACCCTGCCAGGTTGCTAGCCATTTCTTGTGCAAATATTGTTGGACTCTCACAATATCCCTGTGGTAGTCGAGTATACGTATACCTTTTACCCTGAAATGTAAATGCAAACCAATATTGACTATCAGGATGTATAGGTATTGAAAAGAAAGCATTGCTAATATCTACCACAGAGAAATACTTCTGTTGTGGTTCTAAATCGTTTAACAAAGTTTGTGGATCTGGCACCGTAGGTGCTCTAGGTATTACTGCATTATTTACAGCTTGTAAATCTTGTACCATCCGCCATTCCCCGTTTGCTTTTTTAACAGGAAATAGGGGTGTATTACATGGTGAATCAGGAGATTCTACCAGTACTCCTTCTTTGAGTAATGCTGCTATTATAGGCTTAATTCCTATTTCTGCATCCTTTCTCAAAGGGTATTGTCTTTTCTGTGGTCTAAAAGCTGAATTTGGGGTAATTGTAACTGGTCCTGCTGTTCGAATAAGTCCTACATCTGACTTGCCTGTTGACCAAAGAGTTGTTGGAATTTCACATAAAGCCTTTTCTTCTTCTTCTAATAAAAATGCTAATCAGCTGTCCTCGCTAGATTGCAAGTGTACAGCTGGATGTGTCTGTGTCAACCAATTCAGTTTTTGTTTTTATATCCCTTGTTCTGATAGTTCTAAATCAGTTTGTTTCTCCCATCTTGTTACTTTTTCTCCTAAGTCTGCCCATTTGACACTTTTGTTCTTTGTCAAGCTGACATGTGGTAACCGATTTGATCTATACAATGCAAGGAATTCTTGAGGTAACGAACAGCTAACTACACTGTTCCCCTCAGTATCCCAGTACAAAGTACGCAAAACCAATCTAGTTGCATGATTTCTAAACAATTCTTGCTCAAACTCTCTATCAGGTCCTGGTGTAGTACAGTAGTATAGAGTACAGTGTAACAGATGCTGTTGACCAGTGTCAATGGAGGGGGCTTTACTGATGGCTACATTCATCAGTTCCTTGGTTACTGCCCCTGGACCAGTCGTGACTAGGTCCTGGCTGTACCAGTAAAAAGTTTCACCCTCCGGTCGCACTACAAAGGTATCCATCTGTCTCTGTGCCTCCATACCTTGTACAGTTGGAACTACTGCTATGCCAAATATCTGCATAAGGTCCCTGCCCAATAGGTTTACTGGACACTTTGCAGAAACAACAATTTTACTTCTCTGGGTCATACCTGAAACAGGGTCAGTTATTGCTATATCATGGGAAAGTGGTTCCCTGTATAGCTGTCCATTTGCGGCTTTTACTAGTATATAATCAGGTGATTCTGAATGTTCTGGTAACTTGGAGGGGTGTATCAAAGTCCGTGACGCTTCTGAGTCACACAGGAATTTGACTTCCCTTCCCTCCACCAGAAGTGTAACTTCCGGTTTCGTATCTGCTAAGTAGAGCTCTAAGCTCAATAATGCTAAGTCCAAAATTTCACTTTCTTCATCCTCCATATCTACTTGCACTTCCTCTACTCCCTCTATCACGTTTACATTTGCTTTTCGTTTATTAACTTTTCCTGATGATTTCTGACTTTCACTTGATGTATCCTCACTATCATATAGTCAGTCCTCATCTCCCTTATCTTCTGTGATTACCTTTTTGTTTTGCCTACAATCCCTTGCTAGATGTCCCTTTTTCCCGCATTTGAAGCATTCACCTTTCTTTTTCCTCTCTTCAAAATCTTCTGATCGTTTGTCAGACTGTTTGTTTCCCTGGGCATTCTTCTTGCCCTTTTTACCTGACTGTAATACAAATACTTCAGCTCCGTCTTCAGCAGTGAAGACTTGCGCCTTCTTTTTCTTTTTACTATTAAAATGTCTTTCAGCATGTCTAGCATATTTGAGTAAGGCTTGTAGCCTCCCTGTTCGATGGTCTATCATATGCTTCGTAATGAAGCTACTAATAGGTGCAATGCAACCTTTCAAAAATGCATTTTTTAATTGTTGTTCATACGGGGAATCATTTGTTTGGTTCTCAGGAACCGACATACTGCTATGATTATTAAAACATTCTAATAATCTAGCATAATATCCATCTATTGTCTCATTTTCCTGTTGTATGCATTGATTAATGCAAGTCCAGTCTGCTCTGGGTTTCCATTTTTCAGAGATTCGGTCTGTCAGACCTTTCACTCTGTTGTCTAACTCTGCGTCACTATGTGGGAGTGGTCTAAGCTCTGCATTACGAGGATTCCAGGTGCCACAAATCATGTGCCAATCTGGACCTATAATTTGTCTTACTACTTTTTCTACTTCTTCCCCATTCAAGTGGTAACTTAACCTCATGCCTTGTAAATCTTCTAAAAATTTCGTAAAATTAACTTTCGGATGGGGGATTCCCTCAGTAGCCTTCCGGATGTCCTCTGGTGTCCATGGTCTGTATACTAAGAGTGTTGGGTCCTGCCCTTCCTGTCCTGCCTGAGGATTTGGGACTTCTATAAGTGGGCATATTTCTTCCTCACTCTCATCCTGCAAATTTCTCTCTATTTGGTATGGTTCTGTGTCCCTATGTGTTTTACGTGTTCGGGACCTAGTTTCAATAGGATCTCTAACAAATGGTTGTGGTCTTGCTGAAACTTCAGGATAACGTGGAGGCGGACCAGCCTGTCCACTCACTTCATATCCTGAAAAGGGTAAGGGAGGGGGCAAGGGAGGAGGAGGAGGAGGAGCTGTTGCTATTACCAAGTTATTATCCTCTTTGTCTAAAAATAATGTTTTTGAATTTTTAAGCTTCTGTTCTCTACGATTTGCTTCCTCAATCCACCTGTGTGCTTGAGGAATGCCTAGTTGGCGTTGCTTTTTTGCCTGACCTCCCGCATCAGATTTAAGCTGTTTAAGGAGTTTAACTAGTGAAGTTTTATCTAGTTTACCATCAAATTCATATTTACTAACCCATTTCGTATAATACCTAACGTTATCAGAACGTTGTAATTGCATGTATTTTGCGTCTTCGGTTAGAGGAGGTTCTCGCGAGGTTTTAGTGCACTGATTACCCATGTCAAAGAAAATGTTACGTAACCCTTTTTTATCACGTGATATCAAGTTCTCAGTTCCTGTTCACAGTTTATCTAGAATAACTGCCTACCTTATTCTGTTACCCTGATCTATGACCAAATATACAGTACTTCCTTTTGTCCCTGATCTGCAAAACAAATCTTGACAACAATATACTGTAACCTAGTCCCTGATCTAAAACAGAAAAAAGGCAAATTCTTCCTACCTGAGCCTCCGGTATTGAACTGTTCAAGTTCCGCTTTTCGGCCACAGATCAGAAAGTGGCCAGCCTCTTTACACGACAATTCAGTCGGGGGTCTTTTCACTCAAGAAGAACCATTTCGGTAACTTCTCCTGCGCAGTATTCGACCACCGATACGCTCTGATCTGCGGCTTACCAAGGGAATTCCGACTCGAAGGACCAAACTGTTAAATAAAATTAAGAATTCAATATACAGGAGGTTCAGATTCAAAAGTTTACTAGTGTACACCAGGAGGCAAAAAACGTACAAGTACAGAATTTTGTCTGACATGAAACAGGAAGCACACAATTTTATATAGGTTTAACATTTAAGCTATGCCCACCTTACTGATGTGATATGTCACAGGGCATCTACATCACTTTAGCTTACAGTTCTTTATTCATTAAATCTGCTGATACTGTATATTTTAAAAAACTTTTCCTCTAGATACAATACGGCCTTGCTATCCAGCTGGTCAGTCATAATGTCTTTCTGTAAAGTTACTTGTTCAAGGTTTCATATCAGTTTGAATACAATAGCAGCTTCAGTCTTTTAATACACGTCTTTGTTCTCTGTTACACTTTCTCACACAGCTGCGTGCTATCTTAGTAACACATATACAAGGCCAAATCATTCCAACAGGAAAGAGCAGAAGATTTCATTATTTCACACATTTAATTTCCTGACCCAGCAGATAATCACTTGTGAAAAGCGTAAACATTAAAACTTGCTAAGCTAGCATTCTGCCAGGGTCAGAGATCAGCTTTGCTTCAAGCCACACTGCAGTTTCAAAACTACTTACATTTACACATGAATTAATTGTACTGTTATATGATTAATAGAATAAAATGCATTATATACTACTTTGTTTTTAAACTAGCATTTCTCATATATTTAAATACACATTTTTCTAACAGACATTAAAACAAAGCTAAAAAGAACCCTTGTGAAGAAAATAAATGCAAGTGCTTCAGGATAAAAAGATGGAAGATATTTTTCACTTTATACTTTCATTGCTTTGAGTCTTGGATCACATAGCTGAATTGACTCACATATAGAACTGTTCCATAGAATTACTTTTTGACTTGTACACTTAAACTTGGAGATTCAGAAAAGCCACATCCATTTCTGTGGCCAACCCAGCACTATGTACATGCATGTGGCCAGGCCTGTGTGCATGACAAGTATTTCCTTCTCTTGGCTGCAGCAAAGCTCTGCAGCTACCTTGTATTAGATTACCTCACTGACAGTAGAGGTAAACATTGAAAGTGCACAGGCACCTCTTTTAGCCATGGTGAGTTCACGTGCACAGGTTGACAATGTAGAGGTAATGTATGCAGTGTGTGTGTGTGTGTGTGTGTGTGTGTGTGTGTGTGTGTGTGTGTGTGTGTATATATATATATATATATATATATATATATATATATATATATATATATATGGGTCTATTTTAGATCACTGAAATCATATTTCACTGAAATTCATTTCACCAAAAACAAATTAACTATTTTCAAAATACTGAATCTCATTTCACTGAATTGTAAGGTATAGACCTGATGTGGGTTTATTTTCACGTTTAACTTGTTTGTGGTAGAAAGAATTTCTATAACTTACAGTGCTGAGTGTCAGAATACTGATAGTAATGTAGAAAGTTGTGTTGTAGTGTTTTTAAATGTGGGTATGTCTCTTTACATTTGTATGGAAAGTATCTAAAGTAATATGGTAGATGTTTTGTACGTTCCCAGCAGTAGTGGCAGCGTATAGAGTACTGTGAGGCAAGTAAAAGGTATATGCCCTTTTCCCCACTGTAATGCAGTCCTGGAGTTAGTATATATAGTTGGGGGGACACAGCCCCCATGCTGGGGGTGTGTGGGGGGTGTAGCCCCCACTTAGTTTGGTTTTATATTGTGTGGTTTCTGTTAAGAGGATAAGTAAGTAGTTTTTAAGTTGTGGAAAGAGGTAATCATTATTGCTGTGACTGTGTTTGTCTGTGGTTTCCCATTTAGTCTTTTGAAATTTAGCATTGTAAGCTGTCAGTGAAATGAGATTCAGTGAAATGAGTTGCCAGTATTGTGAAATTTAGGTGATTTGGTCTCGGTGAAATGAAAGCCAGTGAAATGGGATTTCAGTGATGTGAAGTAGACCATGTGTGTGTGTGTGTGTGTGTGTATATATATATATATATATATATATATATATATATATATATATATATAGCTATATATATACACACAATGCAGGAGTAGGCATAAACACAAAAGGGAAGGGAACACCAGTCAGGGGATAAAGTAACATGATGTGCTGATCTGCATCAGTCCTGACAGAGTGTGACCAGTGGACCTGTACTATAATGCTACTGTCATTAAAAAAGGACAATATAATACATTCAGGGGAGTCGACCATTCAGTTAAGTCCATGTGCCACTATATCTATCACAATTTCCTAACAAGAGGAGCTACTGGACCAGTCAGGGTAAATGTGTCCATAGCACACACATCAGTGAAATGTAACACACTTGCAGAATTATGTCAGGACAGGTCATAACACATGCACATATCAGGGAAATGTAGCGCATGAAAAACTGAATGTTGTAAAACAAAATGCAACCCCCAGGGGATTAAAAAAACACAAGCAGTGCATTGACATAGTAAAAATAATTGCAATAGTACATTTTACTATTGAAGGAGTTTGAATAAAGGCATTAGCTATACTTCATTATAGACTGGAATGCACAGCAATGCTTAGTTCATCTGCATAACCGATTAGTGCATGCTAAGGACTTTTCATCATTTTTGCCATAGGATGTGGATTGTCATTTCTCTGTGATAATATATTACCATCAGCATTGCTCTCTGCCACCTGTTGTGCAATATATGACAACAGATAGATTATTTTTTCAGTTTTGCCACAACACAAGTTTTATTTCTCTGTGGTTATATGTAACAATTGATGATGCTCTCTGCCAGCTGTTGCACAGTTTATGACCACAATAAGGTGATTTTGAATTATAAACCCTTTGTGGGTGTATTGTGTGGTGTTTTCATCTATTTTGACTATAGTATAGGTTGGAAATGGTAATATTGGACAGAGATGAAAAGAGAAGGCAAGCAGAGGGTACAGACTAGGTGAGCAAATGAGGAATGAGCAGGATAGAGTGTGGGTAATGGGGATGGTAGGTTGCAGGGAAATACAGACATAACTAATAGGGTGTCAGGTAACACAATGAGGAAGGAGTAATGCAGTGGTGAAGGAGACATCAGACAAACACAGTGAAGACAACAGTGAGGGGGGATTGTACAGCATGCAGGAGTAGGCATAGACACAAAAGCGAAGGGAGCACCAGTTTGGGGATAACTCAGTTCCTACCAGCTTAGACCAAATGGGAGATTTCTCATTACCCCTGGAAACCCTGTTGAAGATACAGTTCAGTGAGCTACTAGAGCAAGGTCTCTATACAGCTGATGCTGGTATCCAACCTCCTGCCTGCTATCTCCCTCACAAGCTCTGCCATCTCCTGATTGATGACAAATGTGTGTCCTCCACCTGCAGTGCTACCAGTGGTATATAATCATTGTACCACCATCCAGAGCAGGGCTACCTGATGCAGGTGGTGCAGGTAGGACAGGAGGTATTAAGGCAACTGTGGCTGTCTGGGACCCAGATGTGCTGGGTGTCTCTGGTTTTGGGGGGTAGTGGTGCTACTGCTGCTATGTAAGGGGGGGGTGCAACAGGTTACTTTGGTAGGTTAGATGCAGGTTGCTATACTGCTGCATATAAAAATAATATAAATATACAAATAAATGTTTGAAAGAGAGAGGATACTGACAAAAAGGGTGGAGGAAGAGACATACAAAACAAAGAAACTACATTCTTAACTATGTTGATAGTCATACAGTGAATGGA
Organism: Protopterus annectens; assembly: GCF_019279795.1. Classification (NCBI taxonomy): domain Eukaryota; kingdom Metazoa; phylum Chordata; order Ceratodontiformes; family Protopteridae; genus Protopterus; species Protopterus annectens. The sequence continues at coordinate 185,717,724 of NC_056733.1, forward strand.
AAAACCTTTTAATATTAGAACGTATGCAGGTATGTCATCGACCTATTTGTCTAAGTAGTATACTTAGGTATGGAGGCCTAAGCTGAAAGACATCATCACATACAGTCTGACAGCAGCACGGGGTGACAGCCTTAGCCAAATTATTCCAGCCATCAACCTTATACTGTGACCCTCAGTATAGTCCTTCTGCAGGAACCTGTGACTATAATGCTTATGGAGGATGCCCAGAAAAATCTTGAATTCCTCCTCACATAACCCATGTAGACTAAAATGAGTACTACCCTCACCTTTTCCAGCCATAATAGTCACACTTTCAAATATCCCAGGAAAAATGGTAGAAACTGGTGTCCAAATTACTTTTTGCATGCTTTAGTCTCAGTGCAGCAATGGACACCTCATGTGCCTAATGCATAGTAAAATGATAAAATATAGGACATGTATTGTCATGTTCCAGTGACACTTTAAGGTGTGAAACATGGCAGTCCTCCATACTTCAGTTTGCTGCTGAGAAGAAATGCTCAACAGTGACTCCATCTATAGATGGTTAACTATGGGATGACAGTTCCCTTAGTCCTATCATTATGGGCTTTCCGAATGTGCACTGAGCTGGCTGCAAAGGCTCATGCATGTACATAACATTGTGTAATATTCTTCAGGATATTTTTTCATGTTTGCTTATCATGTAAATTAAGCAATTCAGAAACAATAATGAGAAGAGCCTTAATTAGCATAGTTGTTGCGGCTAGAGGAATGACTACATGATATAAGCAAGTCCAGAAGACCAAGGCCTCATCATGCTACAGAATAAATTATTTGATTGTTAGAAACCTGAAAGTTGATTTGGTGAAGAGCTTTTTAATTTTGAATCAGATATCTGCAGATATAAGGTAAGTGCTGCCTCTTAAAAAAATAATTCATGCCTAGAATGATACCTTTAACTGTTTCTAGGCCTGAATGCCTGTGAGGGATGTCACTTTGCTAGTATTTTGAAGATGCTCTGCCCAAAGCTATTGTAGGAGGTACATTGCCAAGTATACTGCTAGCAGTAGATTGTAAAAGTCTGTTAAGGCTGATGGTAGACATCATCCTAGACTCATATTCTGAGTAATGTCCATTACTCTCCTACTGTTGTGTGCCTTGTGGATATGTAATTATCTAGAGCTTTGATTTAAAATGTTGTTGTAGTGGTCAAGATTGCTGTTTACTTTCACTTATGAAATTCATTTATGGGAAATATGTGGCCAGTAGACACGGTATGTCTGACATTTCCTTAAAGATTGTGGGTAGACATATACAACTGTCAGATACAAACAGAGAATGATATATATGACCTAATAGGACAGGAACATTGTACAGATTTTTTATGGTCATGCTAGAACAAGGCTACTAATTTCAGCATATTTCATGCCAACACAGCAATGCCTATAAAAAGAGACCTAAAAACTGCAGGATCTGTAGACCCATCTACGTCCACCCACAAGCCAAAATTGATGGACGTGGAAAAAGAGTTGATACTTCAACCCTCTCAGTTCCGTGGTCAATGGCTGTTCACTCCCCCTGCTACTAACTAGCCCTTTCATGGCTATGCTTGTGCTGATATGGTCACTGATATAAACTCAGTTGGTGATCATGACTGCAACTATGACATGGTCAGTCTGCTTACTGTTTGTAGGCTTAATTTTTTATTGTTTCATAATATATTGAAATACCTCATGTTTAACAGCTGTATACACTATGTAAACATTAATTTCTGATATGCTAGGTTACATCTAAATATCACATTATCTGTTTTGTATGTTGTATAAATTGGGATGTATCCAGAGAATTTCATTTTGTACTCACATGCTTTTATTGCAGCAGCCCACCCCACCTGGTAGTTAAAAATGGACACATCTCTCCACATGCCGACCCCAAGCCTTAGCTATCTATCTCTTACTGAGGGCATTCATTTAGACAGTTATGGACATAGTATGGCTTGAAAGCTGCAGTTTTTTCTAAATAATGTTCATAAAACTGAACTCACTAGAGTACAAAGGGTATGCCTTAGTGCGAATACTTCCAACATCAAAGTAGGACTTACTTATCAGGGATATCTACTGCTTGCTAACAAAGCTGTCAGTTAGAATTATATTTTGACAATGCTTATGCTCTTGTAAAATTGGCATATGCCTCTCTTTTCTGTGCTTGTGAGCTTGGGTCATGGCTGAGATAGTCAGATGAGCAGTCCAGCTGTCTAAATAAATAAATAAAAAAGCACACAAACAAACAAACAAGCAAATAAGCTAGAAGTGCATAGTATGAGAGATGATGAAGAGTAATACCTGGGAAAGGAGAAAAATATTAGTGTGTTTATTAAAAAGAACTTATCCAGCTTATGAAAACATTTTTGTCTAATGGAATGTTCGAAATATATTGGTTCGTCACTTTCAGGAGCTGGTCTTGTGTGATAGATGGAGCCTGGAGGCAAGGCAGTTTCAGGTGTATATTGTGGGACATATGGATGGGAGAGGAGGGTAATGTTTGAGCTGAATTTATCAGCCAGTAGGTTAGCTGTATCTTCAGCCTCAGTGTACATAACATCAGTCACAATAATTCAGTGCATTGCTGTGTTGTGCGTCTGAGATTACCAACATAACTAAAAAAAAGGCCTTATGATTGTCTTTGACTTGGCTGTCTGTTTTAGCCTCAGACTTACCTTGGATGCATTTTATTAACCTCCTGAATTGTTTGTTTATTTCACTGAAGAAGGCTTTCTCATTTTAGGAATTAATCTTTGTACAGTGGATATAAAAAGTATACACATCCCTGTTAAAATGCCAGATTTATGTGATATAAAAAAATGAGACCACAATAAATCATTTCAAAACTTTTCCCACATTTAATGTGACCTATAAACTGTACAATTCAATTGAAAAACAAACAAATCTGTTAGGGGAAAAATATAAAAAGTAAGAAAACGTACAATAAGCTGGTTGCAAAAGTGTGTGCACCCTTAAACTAATAATTTGTTGAAGCACTTTTTGATTTAATTACAACATTCAGTCTTCTTGGGTAGGAGTCTATCAGCATGGCACATCTTGACCTGGCAATATTTGTCCACTCTTCCTTGCAAACACGCTCCAAATCTGTAAAATTGCGAGTGGGCCTGGTTGTTTTTCTGTGTAAGAAAAGGCTTCCATCTTGCAACCCTACCCCATACTCCAGATATATGGAGAATATGGGAAATTGTTGTCACATGTAGTACAGAACCAGTACTTGCCAGAAATTCCTGCAGCTCCTTCAGTGTTGCTGTAGGTCTCTTGGCAGCCTCCCTGACCAGTTGTTGTCTTGTCTTTTCATCAATTTTGGAGGGACGTCCAGTTCTTTGCACCATCACTGTTGTCCCATATTTTCTCCACTTTTTGATGACTGTCTTCACTGCGTTCCATGGTATATCCATTGCTGTGGAATTTTTGTACCCTTTTGCTGACTGATACCTTTCAATAATGAGATCCCTTTGATGCTTTGTAAGCTCCTTAAGAACCATGGCTTTTGCTGTAGCAGGCAACTGAGTAAATGTCAAGAAAATCCTACTAGGACAGCTGAACTTTATTTGGGGTTAATCAGTCTGTTTGATGGCAGGTGTGTACCCAAGAAGACTGAATGCTGTAATTAAATCAAAAGGTGATTCAACAGAGTATTAGTTTAAGGGTGCGCACCCTTATGAAACCAGCTTATTGTACATTTATTATTTTTTTATATTTTTCCCCTAACAGATTTGTTTGCTTTTCAAATGAATTGTACAGGTTATATGTCACATTAAAGGTGGGAAAAGTTTTGAAATGATTTTTTGTGGTTCCATTTTTATATCACAAAAAATCCTGGCATTTTAACAGGGTATACACTTTTTATATCCACGGTACATTTGGTCAAAATTCTCTTCCTTTCATTGTAAAGCTTGTTGATATTATGGCTCCAGCAAGGGGGATTGTCCTGCACTTGTTCCTAGAGCTGCATCTGTGTAGCTGTTTACATGGTAGTATAGTGTAGCAGTGAACATTTCTGTGTATTCAGTGGAGTTAACAGGGTTTGGTGGGGATTTGAAGCTCGCCACTGTATCATTAAGGAGTATGTAGTTTGTCTTAGAGAAATTTCTAAAGGTACCTTGAGTGAAAGGAGTCCCTGGTTTCAGTTTTATTTTGAGGGGGATGACTTTATAGTTAGAGCTAAGAAGTGATGAAGATATGCAAGGGATGGTGCAAGATGCCCCCATATTAGTAAGGACAAGATCCAAGATGTTGTTTCCCCTAGTGGTGCTGTAATTATTCCAGGGTATTTGTACTGACAAAGTCCAGGAATCTCTGTGCTTATGCACTAATGGTGGTGGTGGAGGTTTCCCAGTCTATAGCTGGATAGTTTAGATCACCTAGGGAAATGGTATTGTGTGTAATAATGAGTGATTCTAGCTCCTATAGATAGGCATTGTAGCCTTTGTTGTTCATACGGGGAGTTCTATAACTACTTAATATATGGTAATGGGCCCTTTCTAATAGTTATTTGGACATGAAGAAGCTGCACTGCATCATACTGCTCCACTGACCTTGATAGGAGATGCTTCTGAATCAAGATTGAGACACCTCCACTGTTTTTTCCTTCCTGCACAGTGGCTGGTCTATATATGTGTAAGGCATTATAGCCATGCATGGCCTGAGTGTTCTTCACTATTTTAAACCATGTCTCAGTCACTGCAAAGATTTCTACATTCTCCAGAGTAAGGAGGGCTTTTAGGGAGTAAAGTTTCTTGTTTAGGTTCCTAGCATTGATCAGTAACACCTTCATATTTTCCTATGCTTGCTTTGTTATGTTAGCAGGATTATTAGGATGGCATTGCCTAAAAAAGGCACTATGGAAGAAGACAATATCTTTGTCTGTAATTGAAACCCTAGAGGGGACAGATGCCGGCCAAGCCTGACAAAGCAGCATGGTCTATTTTATCCTCCCAAGCTGCTATAGCCAGCATTACTATATAGTTGAAAGAGCCCTTTCTCCCCCCACCCCCCAAAAATATTTCTCCAGATAATGACGATAGCACAGATACGATATGAAGAGGAGGAGTAGAATTATTCTGCTCATAAGCCTACCTAATGAGGGCTTAGTGACCTGCACATGGTCTCACATACGTAAATTTTGCACAACTCCTAGCATTAATCAATAGCACCTTCTATCATAAGCCTACCTATAATGAGGGCTTAGTGACCTGCACATGGCCTCACATACCTAAATTTTGCACAACTCCTAGCATTAATCAATAGCACCTTCTATCATAAGCCTACCTATAATGAGGGCTTAGCGACCTGCACATGACCTCACATACCTAAATTATGCACAAGTCCTAGCATTAATCATTAGCACCTTTTATCATAAGCCTACCTATGATGAGGGCTTAGTAACCAGCACATGGCCTCACATAACTAAATTATGCACAACTCCTAGCATTAATCAGTAGCACCTTCTATTACTAGCATGGTTAAAGCTGACATGGCAGCATGTTTAACAAAGTACATGCTGCAGAACTTTATTGTAGAAGTACTCATGAATGTGCATCTTTCTGTGTCAAGATAATCTCTTGTTGCTTGAAACAACTTACAGCATTCTACATAAATGCATCTTTAACTTATTATATTAACAACACATTTGTTTTAACCAAAACTTTTTATGAAAAGGCAGCAAGTAAGCAGCAAGTAAGCACCTTCTAAGTAAATTCAATATTTAGTAAAGTAACTTTTTAATTCTGTTACACAAGCCTGGGAGATTGCCTGATTGTAGTCTTTCATAGTATAATGAGGCTCATAAAGGCTGCTGAGTTTTATATGCTGTAAATTAGAGGTTTTGAGTGCAACTATTATGCTAATTGGACACCACCTAATGCACGTTGCTGAGTAGCTGTTTCTATGTGTCATGTTTGCGGGCCATGTTGTGCTAATACTTTCACTCATTCTCACGCACTTGCATGACACCTGCAGGTGAGCAGATGTGGGTTGATCAGTGACCTTTATGGGGATACTGGAAAGGTTATGTTTTTTTGTAGCTGGTGGGAGCATTAAAAAACAAAACTTCTCTCATAGTTAGGCAATATGCATCTGTATATACTTTTCATTTCATCTTCTTCATTTTACCGCCACCCTGCCATACCAACATTTTCTGCATTATATTATGGTCATAACATGACAGATAGTGCAAGTAAGATGCCCTATAATGAATGGCACATGCCAGTATAAGTAAACTATAAGCAGCCTTCCATAGGTCTCTGGAATATGACCTGATAAATATTTATTTATTTATTTATTTATTTTACATTTGTTTACCAGGAAAGTCCAACTGGGTAGAACCCTTTTTCAGCAGAGGCTCGGGGAGAAAAGTTCCACATAGTAGCAATACATAAAAATACATAAAATAACATGGATGTAATGAGATTTTTATATAATAGTAGAAGATATGACAGCTACTTCATAATTTAAGAAAATTATACACTCAATAAAGATCAGATAGCATTGGTTGAAGTATATCTGTGGTTATAGCACTACAGATGTACGATATATAGTAAGAGACCAGTCCAGTGGTAGCCAGTTGTGTGCTTGACTTAACTGTTTGCAGTGGAATCTTAGAAATGTACTTAGTTCAATTTACAGTTAGCAAAAAGAGAAAAAAATAGGATAAGCAAACGTAGCATTCAAAAGACATGCGTAAATGGGCATGCCTTCGTTGAAGGTTGAACATCGAGCTGGCACCTCGGCGTTCATGAAAATCTACTGCCAATCATTAGCGGACCGGAGATCCGCTGTGGCGACCCCTAACCAGGAAAAGCCGAAAGACAACAACATTCTGTAATACATTTCTACTAAGTTTTGTTAAAGCACTGACAGTGGCAGTTTGTTAGTGAAAGGATGTTTCCATTTAGTTTAGTAAGGTAGTGGACAGGTAGCCTAGAACGCAATGTGTGGGTGAGATAAAATCATGTTAGTGTGTTAGTTTTATGAGAGAGGGAGCTGTAGATATAGTTATTCATAGTTAGCCTGGAGTGTTACATGAACAGAGCCATGAGTCTGATAAATAAGTTTGACTATTTTTTTAAACTGATTTGAATTGATAGCGGTTCTGATAGCATGAGGGAGCAAATTCCAGGTTTTTGCTACATGGCAGGAGTATATGGAGTCCCCAGCAGTGTTTTTAGCTTTGGTAACTTGTAATAAAGATTTATTTGTTGAGCACAGTGTACGTTTATTGGAGTAAGGGTTTAGTATGTGTAGGAGAGCAGGAGTTTTCTCAGGCTGATAGAGTAGTTTATGAGCCATAGTTGACTGGTTATAAGCTAGGAGTTGTGGTAGTTCTAGCCAGGTGATTTTTTCTTTTTTAGAGTAAGGCAGTGGTGTCTGCCATATGTTGAGCCTGTGGCAAATTTAGTTATTTTATTATAGCATGTTTCTAGTTTGTCTAGGTCAATCTTTTTAAGATTGGTTAGAATGGGTGAAGCGCAGAGGAGAGTTGACAGGAGGTGGGTTCTGGCAATAGCTACTCTAGAACTATCTGTTAGAAATGTTTTGTTCCTGTATACGGTTCACATTTTTGTGTACTTTTTTAATTGTCTGTTATATATGTAATGCATATCTCACCTAGTTATCAACTATAAAAAAA
>NC_056733.1:185730394-185757894 GCF_019279795.1 Protopterus annectens
TTATATGTAAAACCATGGAAAGCTTTATCATGGAATTAATCAATCAAGACACAGGGAACCTCCAAACACTGGACCCATCTCAGTCTGGATTCATCAAGCGCATGTCATGTTTATGCAATCTGACAGATTTTTTTGAAAAGGTCACCAAAGCAATGGATGGAGGCAAAATGGTACACAATGCATACCTCAACCTGGCCAAATCTTTTGGCACAATTCCTCACTCAGGCATAGAAGAAAAGCTAAATAAATTGTGGATAAACCCCTGTGTCACCTATTGGATTGCCAACAGTCTGACAGATACGAAACAGATAATTAACATAGGGGAAGTTTCCTCCACAAAGAGATTAGTTAACAGTGGAGTTTCCCAGGGTTCTGAGCTGTGGGACCTCTCTTGTTTGGCATCTACTTTTCTGAACTAAAAGCCAGTACCAAAGGGCTCTAGGTGACTAAGTTTGCAGATGACTGCAAGTTAGGAGCAGTCATTGAATCTCCAAATGAATTAGCCATCCTGCAAGAAAGTTTGTCTCAAATAAAAAAAAAATGGTGCCAAAATCATGGACTGAAACAAAAAGTCAAAAAATGCATTATTGTATCCTTTTGGGAAGTCACCTACCCCAGGAAACTACCACATCAATAAAATGCCCATAAGAGTTGACCCATTTCTTTGAGATTTGGGAGCTTATGTCGACAGTAACCTAACTTTTGACAAGCATGTCTATTGTTGTAAGAAAGTCCTTCTATATTGTACAGCTTATTATAAACAAAGGGATTGTGTCTAGATATATGGATGTTATGGTACCCTTTACTCAGACCTCATTAGGACAGTTATGGAATATAATGCCCCCTTTGACATGTGCCCAGACACATGTAACAACTGTAATACCTGCAGAGATACCATACTAAATGGATACAAGCGCTAAGCAACACATTCTACATGGACCAACTCAAAGATACAAGCCCTAAACAACATGTCCAACATGGACTGTCTCAAAGCCCTATTACTATACTCAATATCCTACAGACTGCTAAAAGGTGGTCTGTATCTGTCATACAAGGAATCCTCCCACACATTACTGATGGATTTACTCACATCAGCAAGTCAAACTGTATCAGAAATACTTGATCTAAGAATCCAAACCACTTCTGCAACATCAACAGAATGGTTTGGTGGTTTAGGTATATCTTGCAGAGGATACTGCTGTTGTAGAACAGCGTCCTCATCCACATTAAATAAAGTTCATCCCTCTCCATATTCAAGCACAACTTAGATCTATGGATGGGAAACAGAAAATTTACCCAAAGACTGTCCCTGTACTACTAGTGGACAGAGACAAATCTGAAATGTTCTATCCCATGTATGAGTCTCCTCAAATTACCTATGGTATGATCCCAGTTATTCTCATTAAGGGTAATGTATAATTATCCACCATGGGATAGATAAGGCCAATCTATAACCAAATGGGATAGGTTATTTTGAGAACAAAAAGGAAAATTGACTAGGCTTAAAATGGACCACAAGGGCAGCCTAGTACTTACCCATAAACCTACAAGAAGTATTTTGAGTCTCCCAGGACATGATCCAATGGCAACAGTAATGAGGCAGCCATTAATATGGTCAGTGGTTATACTAGTAAATGAACAAATCATTGCAACATACTGGATAGAATCTCCCTGTGCAGCAGTTCGTCAAAGGCTCAGTAGCCTTTTAGGATCTGTGAATTCATTGGAAAGTTGACACTGTGTTATGATTATTGGAGGAGAACAGGGAAAGGTAAAATTTACTAGGACTCCTTGAGACGATGATAGGTTTGATTAGCAGTCAGTGACTTTACAAGATTATGAAAGTAGACCATGCTTCTAATTGACAGAAACAATAAGCATAAGTTACTTTGAATGTCCAGATATAAGCCAAAGAAGCATAAAAGAAACATACACCGGTTTTGATGATGTGACAAATTCTATTTCAGCTAGTTACCTTTCAAATGGTGCAGGAAAAGAATTTGTACATTTGTGTGCTCATCATATATGCACAACATATCTAAATCTGCGTTATTTATTTAGGGCAACTACATAATAGATCATGACAATGTACAAGGTCAAAGAGAGATCTTGCACAAGGCAACCTTGGCAGCTGCCTAGGGCCTAGTGCTAACTGGGGGATCAGGCCAGGCCTTAAAAAAAAAATTCCACTACCTTCCAAACATGCACAAGAGATTAATTCCTGTGGCAGCAGAAGATGTCAACAGTTCCTTTTACACAGTGTCAGCCAATGGAAGAAGTCACAGGACTCTCTATGCAGCATTGTTCCATCTTGTTTTCACATCTATGACTAGGGACTTATAAGCATGTTTTACAAATTTTGGGGGGAGAAATTTTTTTGGAGAATCATTTTGCAGCACAGAGAATATTTTGCAGAAGGGTGTGGGCATGTATGTGCATACGTATCTTCTCCCTTCCAGTCAGGCCCCCTCCAAGAATTTAGTGAAGGTCTGTGGAATTACAAACAGAAACCTAAATGACTGGGGATTACAGATGCATACCTCTCAACCTGGAAACATCAAAAATCTGGATAAAGGCCCATGAAAAGTAGATACAACTGGCCATAAATCTGGATGCAGATTAACATAAAATTTGCATGCATAGCTATGCAATCCGACCCACTCCAATAGAATTATGGGATACCAACATTCAAACGCAAATTGAAAAACAGACAAAATATTAAATAACACAAAATATAACCAGAATGATTGTGTTTTATTTATATTAACATATGAACATGTATCAAACTTTGAACTTATAGAAAACTAAAATGCAATTTTCTTTTATTAAAAATAAACTTAACTGCTACACTAGTATTAATTAGCACAAAATATAACCCAAACAATAGTGTTTTATTTATATTACATTTGAACTTGTATAAAACTAAAATGCTGGTCATTTCAGGCAGGCTAGCATCGTTTGTAATTGCTACTCACTTTCTGCCTTTACATTTTCTTAACCATTAAGTATTTCATTCTCCATGTCCTCCCAGTTTTCTAATTTATCCCACCCCCATTTTGAAATTCTTGACAGCTGATATTCCCCAGCATCCTTTTTCCCCATCCCCTTTCTCCACCTCATTATTTACTCTGTATTTCAAACTGACTGTGCTTCAGTGGTATGTAGTGTATGCTGTTTCATCATGCCCCCTCCCTGCCTTCCACTCACATGACGTGCACTGAGTCTGAAACCAACTTAGTACAGCAAATAATACTTTGAAAACACCACTGTGTATCTTCAGGAAAATGCCACCAAAATAAGACAAGTTGCCCTGCAGGCTCCACGAAGGGTGCAGAGCTTTAGTCATTCATGAATAGAAAAGGGAAATCTACTCTATCTGCCAAACAGCAGCCAACTATATGCAAACAAGGGAGAATGCTTTCATTTTAGCTTCTAGGATCCCGAGCTTCTTTTGGTGAAATTAACCAGAATTAATTCACTTTTCATGTCAACTCTGGAAAGAAACACTGCACACTGCAACTTTTGATTAATACAAGAAGAAATATTAATGTTTTACTTAAAAGCAAATAAATTCAAACACTTTTGAGAAGAAAAAATATTCTTTTTGACATTCGGCCTAGACTATTAGGAAAGCAAAAGTCTTGCAATGCCGAGGTAAACAATGGCAAAATATGTAAACTGCAGAACTGCGTCAACTGTATGACCAAATTATTAATCCAGCTCAGATGCCCATAAATAAAGCAAAGTGCACAAGATGCTGCCCACCCTTTCTGTCACAAACTCTGCTCACGTCTGCATTATCTGTTTGTATCATCATTTAGTCCTGTCAAGAAAAAGCAAGAACTTACCATAAACCATCACTCCTCCAATTTCATGGAGAAATCAAAACCACCATTTTTTAAACAGCCAGATCATCAGAATACTAAGAATAGTAAGAAACCGAACAGAAGCAGCTGTGCAGCTTCCCGGTGACGGAGTTGTAATGTGTCTTCTTGTGCATCACAATTATCAGCTGTCCTTTTCAGCTGCTTTGGCACCTTGCTTGCCCTTAAATCATTTCATATGACTAGCACTCCATTTTTGTTACCACAGTGTCCTGTCCAGTTGTGTATACTTTTTCTGGGTTACTGCTTCTCGCATCTTTTATTTTGAAATTCTGCATTACATTTAAGCTGACATGTTTTGGACCATTACTCTTACCTTGTTGTTTATTTATTTTTTTCATTACCCATTCATCTTTGTAAACCTTGAGTTGTATGTTAATGTCATCCATATACCTCTATACGTCCCTTTCTTAGCAGAATGTCCTTGATTTATCTCATAATGTTACTCTTTCTCCTATATATATATATATATATATATATATATATATATACACACACACACACACACACACACACACACACACACACACACACACACACACACACACACATATATATGGGTCCCTATGAGTTGATCGACAACTCAAAACAGCGACAGTGACTTCACCGACAAGTCACATCGCCGACTTCGCAAAACACGGAGGTTTACCGAGTAATGGATGCAAATCCGGTACTCATGCCTACCATGGTTGCATGACACTGCCACACTTAACAAACCATGGTAGGCATGAGTAGCAAATTTGCATCCGTTACTCGGTAAACCTCCGTGTTTTGCGAAGTCGGCGATGTGACTTGTCGGTGAAGTCACTGTCGCTGTTTTGAGTTGTCGATCAACTCATAGGGACCCATATATATATATATATATATATATGTGTGTGTGTGTGTGTTATAAAGCACTGAGGATTGCAGTCAGTCAATAATGCCAGAATTAGGGCTTTATACTTCTTATTGCTCGAAAATGAATATAAAGGGAATTATATAATATTTTAAAAGTGTGCATAATTTTGGGCCTCTATACCCCATCAGTTTTGACTTTGCCATAATTCTGGTGCAAACAAGTAAAGAATGCTACCTATCAACATTAAAAATAATTGGGTGAAATGTAATATGGGATATATCTGATCTGAATGTACTGACTCATTTATTTCAAATTGCACAGATATACATCATTCCCTGTCTCTTGTTGAAGAAGCAGTTCCTACATCCTTAGCAGTAGCTGCTGCAGTTGCACTATGCTCTTGAGAAATAAGCTATCTACTGTGTCAGCACCAGAGTTTCCTTTGTGGAGAATCAAAACTGATCTGCAGCTGCAGCGTACGTACCAGAAACGGGGATGGGCCAAAGAGTGCGTTGAGCTGTCATGGAGTTCAGATCATACATCTAGTAGGTGTAACAACAAGGATACAGTCACTGTCATTATTTAACTATGTTATTTCCTTAAGAATACCATCTTCTGATTTACTGCAAATGAAAGTCGTTCAGCAGTTTGTTAGCAGAGAAAGCTTGGGTTTAATGACAATACTTAGTGTTTTGATTTGCAGTGTTACTAGAAGGGTATAGAATGGAGCCTGCAAACAAAATTCCCTAGTGACAGCTCTCCATGGGTGGGTCTTAAAACTTTAGGGTGGTAGGTAGCAAATAATAGTATACGTATGGCACTGGTGAAGTTAAGTTATCTTTAAACATTACTCTAATTTACTTTAAAAAACTTAATAGAACAGCAGGTTTACATCAACATGCATTTTGTGGGCTATTCAGCATCTGGTCCTGCAAGTTTCAAGAGAAGAGTTGTTTATTGTTGCACATGCTAAGTCTGTTTTCAGTATGAGATTGTTTTGCTTTGTTTTGTTTAGCAAATGGCTGTCAGTGATTTTGCTGAAAATTTTGAAATAACAGTTTTAAGTTAAATCCAAATCTTTGAAATCATTGTAGAAGTAAAAAAGAAATATGTGCACTGACAGTTTTGAACAATGTTTTATGATAATTGAGGAGAAACAGAAAGGTAATGTAATATTTGTATGGCTGTGGGAGGAGGGGTGCAGTCCATTATAGGTTCATAGGTTCATAGGTAGGTACTAGGCTATCTGCCTGAAGGCATTTATAAGCCTAGCCGGAATGTGTTGGCTTTTGCCGCCCCCCCTAGATTAGTTCCCTGTGCCTCTGTCCAGCAGACCCATTGAAGTGATCCCTGGGGTAAACTTCCTGTTTCCCATCCACTCGTCAAGGTTTCTCTTGAAGAGGGTTAGTGAGGAGCTCTGCCTAATGTAGATTGGAATCTTGTTCCAGAGCATGGGAAGTCTCTGGGACAGGAATCTATCCCTCCAGCACATCTTATTTATTGTTGTGGTGAGGTTTAGATCCCTGGAGTGTGTAGCTCGAGGGGATATGGTTTTCTTTAGGTGGAGCATGTCCATCAATTCTGGGTTGGACATGGCTTTGTATGTCAGGCAGAGATCACCTCTGAGTAGGCAGTATGCAACTGAGTATAGCTGGAGTTTCTTCAGTCGATCTCCATAGGGCATCTGCTTGAGGCCAGTGATCCTCTTTGTGAGGTACTTCTGTGGTCTTTCCAGTTGTTGCAGGTGTCTTGTAAGGTACATCCCAAATGGGGCATTGTACTCTATGATGGGTCTGATGAGTGATGCATAGAGGGGCCCAATGACCTCTTTCGATCTGGATGCAAACCCTTTTGTGATTAGGTGGGCCACACAGAAGGATTTTCTAACCACTTTGGCAATGTGATTATCAAAGGAGAGTTTACTATCTACTTGGGTCCCCAGATCCCTTATTACGTCTTCTGTATTTAGGAGGCTACCACCTATGTGGTAGTTTTTGGGTACTTTGTTTGTTCCAAAGGGGATGACTATGCACTTTTTGGCATTTAGCTTGAGGCCATGGTTTTGACACCAGGTATCTGTCTCAGTGAGACCATTTTGGAGGATGTCTGTGTCAGCCGGAGAGTCAGTTATAGCCCCTAGTTTGCAGTCATCTGCGAACTTGGTCAGCCATAGTCCTCCTGTGCTTGCCTGTACCTCTGAGAAGTATATGCCAAACAGGAGGGGTCCTAGGACTGAGCCCTGGGGAACACCACTTGTAACTGGTTTAGAGTCAGACTTAGCTCCTGCAACTCTTACCATGTGGGTTCTGTCCGTGAGCCAGTTGGCAACCCATATTGTGACATAGGGGTTTATGTTCAGGCTGGTGAGCTTGTTTATAATACCTGAGTGGGGAATAGTGTCGAAGGCCTTTGCAAGGTCTAGGTAGGCTGTGTGGACCACCTTTCCCTCATGTATAGCCTTGGTAATCATCTCAAAGAAGTCCACCAGGTTTAGGAGGCATGATCTGCCTTTAACAAAGCCAAACTGGGTAGGGTCCAGTGTTTGTAGGTTTCCAATGTCTTTGTTAATGAGATCCATGATGATGTGCTCCATAGCTTTGCAGACCAAGCTAGTCAGGCTTATAGGGCGATAGTTCCCGGGGGCCGTTGTGGCTCCACCTTTGTGGAGAGGAATAACTGTTGCTGTGCACCACTCTGTGGGCATGTAACTTGTGAAGAGGCTGAGTTTAAGCAGTGTGTTTAGGTGAGGGGTTAGTTCATCTTTGAGCTCATGTAGGATGCAGCCTGGGACACTGTCCAATCCCAGTTATGCTGTGTTTTTGGCTTTGGAGAGGGCTGTTTTAACCTGAGTGTCTGTGATTTCAGGGACACTACATTCTTCTGTATAGTTATGGGCCGTTTTGGGGGTGAGAGGGGGGTGAAGTTTGCACTGAACCTGCCTGCCAAGATGTTGGCTATATCGGTCGGTTCAGTGTATTTTGTGCCATTCTGCATTAACTCCGAGCAGATCTGAGAAGTGCCACTTAGATTCTTGACATTTCTAAAGAATGCCTTGTGGTTATCTTTGGAGTCCATGGTAATTTTTCTTTCGAAGCTAGCTTTGGATGATTTTATGAGGGAACGTAGTTTCTTGCTGATACTGATCAGGGATGTCTTCCCTTCTTGGGATTTTACTCTTTTCTGTACTAGTTTCCTCCTTCTATTGTATAGCTTGTTTAAAGCAGGGGTCCACCAGACTGGTTTCCTTTTCTTGGAGGAGTAAGTCTTGGTTTTATTTGGGATAGCACAATCCATGCATTATTGTAAGTGCCCGTAGAGTGCATTAGTAAAGGATTTTGCAGCTTGGACAGTGTTATCCTTTAGCATAGGGGCTTTGAAAGTTCCCACCTTGGTCTTAAGTAGCGTGAAGTTTGCTTTTGAAAAGTTTTTCACGGTGGTTTCTTTGACTGGGGGTGGTGGCGGAATGTGGATATCCAGAGTGATTAGTTTATGGTCAGATCTAACCAGCAAGGGGTTGACCTCCGGTGTGGAACAATGGTCGCCCATGTTGGTGATGACCAGGTCCAATATGCTGTCACCTCCAGTGGGGGTGTTGATCAGTTGATCCAGGGCATTTGAGTTTATAAATTCTAGGAAATGTTAGGCAAGGGAGTTTGTACTTGAGTAGTTCTCCCAGTTAATGTTTGGGTAATTGAAATCACCCAATATTAGGGTGTTTTGTAAGACCTTTATGTTTCTCAGTGTTTCCATGAATGTGGAGTGGGGGTCCTGGGACATGGTGGGTGATCTGTAGCAAGCTATAATTTGAATAGCAGTTTTTCTCATTGTTAGCTGTATGTGGATGATCTCTGAAGCATCATGCTGTGCCACTAACCTGGAGGTGTGGGTATACTTGATGAATGTGGATATTCCCCTGCCTATTGTATTTTGGTCCGGGTTTTGTGGCCAAAATGTATGGTATGAGTTGTAGCCTGTCAATGCTGGGGTGCTCTCTGGAGCCTTAAACCAGGTTTCTGTTACTACACATATATCGATTTTCTCCATACAGAGGAGTGCCTTGAGTGCGTGCATTTTGAGGTTTAGACTTCTGGCATTGAGTAGCATTACCCTCAGTTTTTTGTTACTTGTGCTATTTACGGCAGTGGGTTTGTCTTTTGTGCCTTGCCTAAAAAAGGCACTATGGGGGTGGCAAGAACCTTGGCCAGTATTCGAAAGCCTAAATGTGACAGGTGCAAGCTGTCTCTAGCAAAGCAGAGTGGCTTGTCGAGCATTTCATCCCAGGCTGACAGACACTGGATCGCCTTTGAATGACACCAGAAGCTTAGCCAATTGTTGAAATTGATAATTTTTTCTCTATACCATGGTATTATTCTTGGTGAGGGCAGGATGCTACTCAGGGTCAGGGTCATACCGGCCTGGGCTACATGATCAGAGGTTTCCTCCATGTCTCTTTTCATGTAGTCCAGGGAGGTACGGCTCAGGTCATTCACACCAACATGGACAATGACAATGTCATATTTGTACTTGTTCTGGATTTACCTGAATGCTTGTATTATGTGGTGGATCCTGGCACCCAACAGGCAGCTAACAGTAACCTTCTCCTTGTTCAGCTAATTGAGCGGGACGTCAGTGTGCCTGACTATAGAGTCACCTATTACTAGTGTGTTGGTTATGTTATTTTGTCTTAAGGGCTGTGATTGTGTGGCACACTGGTTTTATGAAGTATGTGTTTCATGGTTTGTGTTGGAGGGTGGAGGTTGCTTGAATGTCTGCTTTGGAGGTCTCTGTTGCTTCTGCAGATTTTTATTTAGAGCCTCAGAGTATGTTTTCGTGTATTTATGTGTGATTTTTGCCGGTGCTGGTTTCATAGGTCTATGTGAGACTGGTGGTGTGATGCAAGTAATTCCCTTCTCCTCTTGAATGCCTGGTCCAATCTTGGGTTGAGAGAGCTTAGCCTCCAGTTTGGCCGTATAATTGCATCTCTTGCATGTATTAGTGTTTAGTGGAAGGAGGAGAGGGTTGTCTGTGTACATAAGGGAATTGTAACATTGCCTCAAAATTCCCAGATTCACCAGTTGGACCACAGGGTACACCTGAAACTGCCCTTTGGACATGCCTGGATAGGTACAGTGAACTGTTTTACTGATTGGCTGGTAAGGTCGAATAGAGAGCCTTGTCCTTCTCTACAATATAGTAGGGGTCTAGTGCTAAGATTTATTAGTGCTTGTTATGAGTTTTGAACAAGTGCCGGTATGAGTAGTGAATGGTTTGAGTGTTTAAGTTGAAAGTTTGTCTAGTTCCAAGGGAAAAATTGAAGAGAAGACTTTGTGAAGCCGGGAATAGTTATACCCTAGCTATCCAGCACTGCCTGGCATGCAAAACCGCACAAATGCGGGTTTTATAGCATGGAAATGAAAGAGAGAGAAATTAGCCCAAATTGGCCAAAAAACTACTAATTTCTGGGCTGAAACCACTCCTCCAGGGACAGATAGGCTGCTCAAAGCTCCCTCTCTCACAGTGAACGGAGAAACTTCCTTCTATCCAAGTAAGGTATGGGCAAACACAGAAACTTGTAACACAGCCCTGAATTCAGCACTAACCTGAAAACTGGACTATACTAGCTTAGACAGGCAGGAAAATAAGTATATATATATATATATTTTTTTTTTTACTCTGCCTAGGTCCCCATATGACCATGATCCAGCTCTGGACAAGATAGTTGCCTTATATCACATTTTAAAGGATGGTAACCTTCAATTTACAGTCTTCAAACACCATATTCAAAAAAGGTAACCTGCATGTCAGCAAATTCTCATGAAACTGAGCACCAACACAGTGTGTTCTACTTTGACACTATAACTACAAAGTTTCAGCAAATTCTAATGCAGGTGTATTTAGAACCTAAGAGCCATGCTTCAGACATCAGCCTGTTTATTTGGCAACTAATGTTCCACAATGGTTAGTCTTTGTTTCAAGTTCATTACAGCCCTGACAAAGTATTCATTATTGTGAGACCTTTTATTTGAGAATGATCATTATGGTGATTCACTGAATGCTGCTGAGTTGGGTCAGTAATACAATGTTGGGACCACAGATCCATCCACAAATTGCAGATTTTACTGTAGCTAGTCCTCCTTACCCCATAGCATAGTTTAACTCCACTGTAGTGTACCTTTAATACCAAAGTAACTTGGATAAGGGGGTTGTGTGAATGGGTGGGGTTCTGGTACGTGTGAATGAAGCTTCAATGAAGCAAAATCTTTATCTCAAAGAGTTGTGTACCTTTAGGTAGTATGCCTTTGCTGGTGTACTACCCATTATTGAAGGGTCTACTACAAGTACTCGAGTCCCAAGTGCTCAAAGACCACTGTCTCAAAGCCAGGGATTCCAGCATCTTGCAGCTCATGTTGGCTGCCACTTGCACTTGAATATGAGTTCAAGCAAGCAGCTGTAGAGGAAGTGGGTGGCAATGTAGATTGGGAAGGAGATTTAGGTTTTAGGATTAGGAGGGAAGTTTCAGGGCTGGGGAGTGGGAATGAAGATTTAGGTTTAGGAAGTAACTGCAGTATTGGGGTTTGGGGAGAGAAGTTGGAGTTTTAGGGTAAGGGAGCAAAGGCTTGAGTTAGGAACTAGGTGAGAGTTTTGGGATTAGAGTTAGGGCTGTGGTAGGGCTATACGTTGTATAGGGTTGAGTGTTGGGAGGACTAAGTCGTTGCAGGAGTTTGGGCTAGTGGGAGTTTGAGCACTTGTGTTTTTGAGAAAGTATCAGCCAGCAAGTGTGTTGCATACAACTATCACACAAGCACTGGAAACCAAGTTATGATCATGTTGCCAGAACTGAACTTATGATGGCAGATCATTTATTTAATTTTTGACTGCTGACTTACCAACCACATAATTTGTTTTGTACTTGGTTTACTGTGAACTGAATATCACTTTGTACACTTTTCTTTTTTGGGGGCAAACATTTGTATATGTTGTGATAACCCACCACTGGTCCAGTAATCAAGAAGCCTCAATCTTCACCGCTGACGTTCACTGGGAGGATAGCAGGTACACGTACAGTATTTCCAGATGCAGCTCTCTGCATCAAGTGCAATTTCCCTTAAGAGCACACAGAGACTACAGTCAGTCCAGGGCAGTCTCCTCTTTCTTTTTCCAGGTATCCAGTAAGACTCCCCACTGGCACAGCTATAGAGTTGAGTCCATAGCTAGGGTCAAGCCAAGTCCACCAACACTCTCTCTGTCCAGCCAGTGCTTTGTGTCCCTGCCCAAGTAGCTGATGCATGCACTCTTTGAGATTTGATTTGCACACACACACACACACACACACACACACCTGGGAAAGGCTGGCACAGGTTTACTAGTTATGTCCCCTTTTTCCCACACTATAAGGTAGCTAGCAGTGCCACCAGAACCCCTCACCAACTACTTTAAGGCCCTTAATAAAGGGTGCCCAATTTTACTGTGTGAAATTTATATTGATACAAATAGTAGTTTGACCAAGAGCAAGGTTATTATGAGTGGTCCACACAGTGTCACCAAATAAATATGCAAGTACTCTCAAAGCATAAATATCTCTACTAAGATCAACCACAATGAAAGGTTTATATATATTTAATAATAAATAGTAAAAGAACAAGAAAATACTAAGCATATATTCACAGTGACATCAGAGTTGACAACCACAGGAAATAATATATTGAAGGACATGCTCAGACAAACAAAGAAAAACAATATTGAATCTAAACTTCACTATATTCTTGACTATATCTAAGAAAGTTATTATTAACTACTTAACAGAGCAAGGCTGATGATGTGATGAATGGTTCTTTTGGTTCTCAGGCCCAAGACAGAATACAGAATGTTCAGTCTCACTCTTTAAGCAAACAACAGATGGGGCAAATATTTGTCCCACTCCTGCTTAAACTGGTCTGCAAATGCCCATAACATGGTTTTTAGTGTAGAGTTTAATCTCTCCACCAGACCATTAGTCTGAGAGTGCTAGGGGGTGGTCTTTAGGTGCTTCACCCCACAGTGCTTCCACAGACAAGCCAGCAGGTCTGACATGAAATTGGCACCTCTGTCAGTCAGTATTTCTTTTGGGAAACCTACCGTGCTGAAAATCTCTGACAAAGCATTTGCCACCTTTTCTGCTTCAATGGAGGACAGGGCCACAACTTCAGGATATCTGGTAGCATCATCTACTACCACTAGGATATACTTCTTCCCTGTGGAACATGGGCTACTCAGAGGCCCCACAATATCCATAGCTACCCTCTGAAATGGCTCCTCAATCACAGGCAAAGGCATCAAAGGAGCTTTGACCTTGTCTCCTGCCTTGCCTACTTTTTGGCACTGCTCACAGGTCCTGCAGTGCCCTGTTACATCCCTTGCAATCCCAGGCCAATAAAAGTTCTGCATAATACATCTCTTGCTATGCTTTATGCCCATATGACCTGCAAAGGGAATATCATGGGCTATGGCTAGAAGTATCAAATGGTAGGCTCTGGGCACTACCAAATGTTGTATTATCTCACCCTCTAGCCCTTCTCTCAGGGATCCATTCTCTATACAGTAACCCTTTGTTCCAGTATACAGACTCCCCTTTTCCTTGAGAATCATGCACCTCCCTAGCTACCTCCCTCAAGCGTGGTAATGTAGTGTCTGAGAGCTGATTCTGTCTCAACTCTGTCTTTGTAACCCTTCCCAGCTCTCCTTCCACAGGACGTTTGGTATGCTCTGACTGTGGTGCCTCACTGTCAGCCTGGGTACTACTACTCACCTCTGCCCTTGCAGTCACCCTGTCCAAGGGAACATCAAAACCCACCAGCAGCTGTGGCTCACATTCAGTCTCACTGCTACAGGGTAGCTCCCTCCCTGAAGTAGCCACCTCACCAGTCCTGGCTTCAAATGTGTGGTCTATCTATGTTCCCCCAGGCAACCAGACCCACATTCCTGGGCATGCACACAAGGTACTGCATTATGAAAAGCATTCCCTATCAAGACATCTGCAGGGATATCCTCAAACACACCTACTTGCTTGCTTCCTTTTCCACTCTCCCAGTGAAGGTGAACCCTCCTAAATCTCTAACTGGAATAGACTTCTCAAGCAAGTAATGCTCCTCTTTAACCACTGCAGGCTTCACAGCAGTTATGTGAGAGGCTGTCTCTCTCTTCCCAGTGGCCTGTCTCACATCTACTAAGATAGGATATAACCTCTTGTGGCAGTTTGGTACCCTTGTTGTCTCCACACAACTTACCATTCTTAGCATTCTGTTATTCCCACTTGGTGGCTCCCCTAACCTTTGTTCCTCACTTTGCCTCCATGGACATCTATATGCTACATGGCCTCACTGGTCCCATTTAAAACATTTAACCCTTGATCCTGGCAGTTTGCCTGAACTAGTGGCTTCCCCTGTTACTGTTGGACTATGTTGAGGTGGTTTAGGCTGCCCACCATAGGTTCCCTTATACCCATGTGCAGCACTGGTTATCCCTTTCCTGTGCAGTGATGCCCTGCTTGCTAGGTAGAGGTCTCTTTTTTTCCCCAATGCATCTGCGATGTTGCATTCCCTATCTGCCAACCAGATTCTACTGTCCTCAGGCAAAGTGCTAAGGGCTTTTTTCCCTCACCAAAGGTTTACCAATCCTTCAAAAGTGGTGACCTGACACCCACTCACCAACGTATGAAAATAAGTGCTTAATACAGTAATATAATCACACACACTTTTATCTGCCTTGCCTCTATGCTCACAAAACCTTTTTTCTTTAGGTGTTAACTTAAAGCATTCCAATAAACAATTTTTAACTGTATTATAATTTAAGCAATCAGTATCAAACAATTTAGAAACAGCAGTTACAGCTTTGCCATGGAGTAAGGGGGTGAGGAACTGTACCCAGAGCCCACAGTCAACATTAAATTGTTTGCATACTCTCAACTATATGAGTAAAACTATCAAAATTATCACCTTCTTGGTACTGTTGAAGAAGTTTACTGACCTTTACCGCTTCTAGGGTATGGTTACTGTCTTCCCCGTTACAGTAATTGTACTTTGAATAAAGTCTGGCATACGTGTGTGCAGACACACACACACACACACACACAGACACACACACACACACACACACACACACACATTCATTTCTGAGGAAGGCAGGTAATGTTATCCAGTACTACAGCCTTCTGTCCTGTCCCAAGGTAATAAATTGCTGCCACTACCAAATTACCAGACTGAGGACCTACCAGTCAATGTTTCATTTTTGTTAATAAGTGAAACAATTCTAAACGTATATGATTGCAAGTAGCAGTGGAGTCAGGCCAGTTAGAGATGGGCACCAGCAACTTGTCACCAGTTAGCCATAAATAATTACTTATCAATTAGTAAATAAGTTAAAGGATGACCATCCATAAACTTTTTAAAAGTGAATAAATAAAATGAAAGTAAGAATGAGTTAAATACACAATGATATGTAGCAGTTAAATATACAGAGAGGTACAATACTCTATGGGAATACATGAAATCGTTTTTTGAACAGATAATTGTAAGAAAGAGAAAATAAAATCTGTCTATAACTAAACCTTTTATTTCATCTCTTACTGAAAGAATTAATGTCCTAAGACCTAATAAACAAGGATGTAGGGAATCTCCAAACTCCCTATAAGGGAACCCATGTTAGGCAGCCTAAACCACCTCAACAGAATCCAACAGTAACTGGGAAGCCACTAGTTCAGGTAAACTGCCAGGATCAAGGGTTAAATGTTTTAAATGAAACCAGTGAGGCCCTACTAAATGGCACACTGTTACAGTCATCCCTCTCCACTAAGGAGGAGCAACTACAGACCCCGGGAACTATCGCCCCATTAGCCTGACGAGTCTGATATGCAAAACTATGGAACGCATCATCATGGACCTAATAAATAAGGATATAGGGAATCTCCAAACTCTGAATCCTACACAGTTTGGTTTTGTGAAGGCTAGATCATGCCTGCTCAACTTGGTTGACTTCTTTGAGTCAGTCCCCAGAGGTGTGGATGAAGGTAAGGTGGTTCATACAGCCTACCTTGATCTGGCCAAGGCCTTTGATACCATTCCCCACACAGGAATCATAGAAAAACTTACTAAGCTAAGCATCAACCCCTATATTACTAGGTTGGTTGCAAACTGGCTCATAGATAGAACCCACAGTGTGAAAGTAGCTGACTCCAAGTCAGACTGTTGACTAGTCACGAGTGGAGTCCCACAGGGTTCGGTCCTGGGTCCTCTTCTATTTGGTATCTACTTCTCTGAAGTCCAGGCCAACATGAAGGGACTCTGGCTGACAAAGTTCACAGATGATTGCAAGTTGGGAGATATTATTAACTCCTCAAGTGATGTTGACATCCTACAGAAAGGCCTCAATTTGACCAACGACTGGTGTCAGAAGCATGGCCTTAAGCTCAATGCCAAAAAATGTGTCTTCATACCCTTTGGGTAAAACCCGGTTCCCTTGAATTTCCACATTGATGGTAGTCCACTGAACACAGAAGGCGTTATAAGAGATCTGGGAACACAGGTTGCCAGCAACCTCTCTTTTGATCACCACATTGCCACTGTGGTCAAAAAGTCCTTCTATGTGGCACATCTCATTACCAAGGATTTGCATCTAGGAAGAAAGACGTCATCGTCTCCCTCTACTCTTCCCGCATTAGGCCAATCATCGAGTACAACGACATGTACCTCACTAAACACCTGCAACAACTGGAGAGGCTGCAAAAGTACCCCACAAAGAGGATCCTAGGCCTTAAACACTTGTCTTATATGGACAGACTAAAAAAACTCCAACTATTCTCTGCCTCATATCGCCTACTTAGTGATCTCTGCTTGACTTACAAAGCCATGTCTGACCCAGCTCTGTTAGAAATGCTACATCTAAAGAAATCCCAATCCCTGCACACCACATACTCCAGAGACCTCAACCTCATTACCACAATCAACAAAACATGCTGGAGGGACAGGTTCATAACCCAGAGACTGCCCATGCTATGGAATAGACTTCCCATACATGTCAAGCAGCGCACCTCACTGGTCCTCTTCAAGAGAAATCTTGATGAGTGAATGGGAAATAGAAAATTCACCCCGGGGATCACTCCAGTGGCTCTACTCGACAGAGGCAGTAGTAACTAAGGTCAGGTGACATGATGCCAGGATAATCCTATGAGCTATGCTTGTAAAGGCTCCAGGGCCATTAGCCTAGTACACACCTATGAACCTATAAACTAATAGCTGAATTATCCAAACATATCGCAGACAGAGATAAAATGCAAGGAAACAAACTCATGTCTGTACATCACAAGCCCAGGTAACATTCCATTTAGTCTCTACTTTTCTGACTTATATTTCTGTTTCACAAAGAAGCCATAGATGCATGTGAGCACAGTCTCAGATTGACTTACTTATAAGTTTATTTACATGTTCTTGTTTTGGTATCTCCTTAAAGAAACATCTAATTGTATTTTTATGGCCATTTAGCTTCCCATCTCAAGAGCAGCCACAAAACTTGTAATTAAAAGTTGGAATCATTACATTTTCTGTTTCACAGGTCTGCTTTACCTTCAAATGCTATGTATAATCCCTGCATTTTCCAGCAAGAGGAACTTACTTCAGTTACATTATACATTTCATAGAAAAGGTTATTACACTCACAAATCCTTTCATGCCATAGAATAAAAACACACATATTACAGATTAAATTATTTAATTCTAAAATATCTGGGTTTTACGTAACGTGTGAGCAGCTTACACATCAGCTACATTCTGATTCAGAGAATAGTGGCATATTTATGGTCAGATATCACACATATCACAATCATCAAGGTGTATATTATTTGTGGTTTAAAAGTAGAGGAAAGCAGCAGCTTGGAATACTGAAAGGTACATTTCAGACACTCTGCAAGCCGAAATAAACTACCTTGTGTGAGACTTTTGTGCTTTACTGATATATGGCATATACGAAACTACTGACACATATGTGACCCAGTCAAGGTCCAGGGCATATGGTTATAGGTACAGGCAGCTACTGATTCATTAATCAGTGCTAACATAGTTTATGGTATATGAAACAATCATGTAAGAAGCAGGCTATTGCAGTAATCAGACTTGACAGTAGAAAAAGCCTCAGATCTGTGTCACACCAGTGAATTATCTAGTGTGTAGTTAAATCTTTAACTGATACATTAGAAGTGTACGAAATTCATTCTGTGGCTGAGAATAATATGAAAAAAAGCCTCAATGCACTATAATGAGAAAAATAAAAATGGAAGGGGCAGCATGGGGTTTGCCAACATAGTCTCCATGATAAAGCCTGGTTGCAAACAAGGTACGATGAACCCAGGTGTCTGTACTAGATATGATCACAAAAGGAAAGAGGCATTATAAAACAAGAAGTTATGTTTGTAAAATGTATGCAGCTGTTAGCCATTATATGAGAAAGTCTTTTAGTACAGAAAATTGCAAAAGCAGAATATTAATGTTGTGAAGACACATAAAGATAAAAAAAACAACTGCTTGTGATTACATTGGAAATCTATTTGTGAATAATTTGCAAGGGAAGCATTTTTATAAACAAGACCCCATGACAAATCCTTGAAGATAAACCTGAAAAAGAATGCTAGAAAACTATGCAAGAAATCTGAATAGAAAAATGTAGATAACATGCAATTCTGTTGTCTTTAAGTTTAACACTGGAGAAAAATATAGCATAATGACCCAGATTCAGAAACATCCAATGTGGTGTTATGGGGGAACATCCACTGCCATGCAGCTCTACCATGACCCTATTACTTTGTTCTTCCCTAGTATAATATTGATCAAAAAGGATTGAGTATTCCTTATTAATCCCCAAGACTACACTAGAATTGCTGTTCCATATATGGTATGCCACACCATGGAATAAAATATCTGTGCTAATGAATCTTATTATCTGATCATGTGTAGCTGAAAACCAGTCAATCCCACTGCATAGCCCTCTATGTACTCTGAAGGTAGCAATGTCCATAGCGCTGTCTCTATGTTAGGTGTGCTGCTGAAGGCATGAAAAGTGTAAACTCAGTCATATGTGCAGTAATATCATTGAAAAGCAAGCAACATGCTGTGATTGTGCACAGCTACAGTGCAGTGCAGTAATATCATTGAAAAGCAAGGAACAAGCTGTGATTGTGCACAGCTATAGTGCAGTGCAGTAATATCACTAAAAAGCAAGCAACAAGCTGTGATTGTGCACAGCTATATTGCACATCATTTACATCTGAAATGTGTTTCCACTATTATCCCTCTATACAAAGATGATCAATTTGAGTGCATCAGTACTCTGCATGCCTGAAGCTGACACCAAATGCAATGCCTCCCTGTGGGTTTCCCTCCCTGTATGTCAGCAGGGTTACTGCAAGTGTATGGTCATTCTGCATGTAATGGCAACAGTACTACTGCTGAAACATAGTCACATACCATGGTGGTAAATCCCATTGGACCAGGGGGCTACACAATATGAAAATGCATTAATTGAGGTACTGATCCAATTTATACTTACACCAAATTTTATAACAGCAAGGTAAATTGTTTAGTATCAGGTATAGAGCTTTATAATTCCTAATTACCATACACTTGCATGTGAAATCAGGTGTACCAGGAAAGCTTGATGTAGTTTGCTACTCTGAGTATGAAGTCTTTTAGAATATGGCTCAATGTGTCTACTTTCCAACATTTGTCTCTGAGCTCAAGCTAAAGAAATATGTACATACACATTTACTAAATTCTGCATATGTGTTTTATTTGCACAAAATAAAGAACAGACATAGCTTTTTTTCAGAAAATAGCTCTGTAATCTCAGTTAAAGCAACACAATCTATTTGGCAAAAATACATATGTAGCAAAGGTAGATTTAATTAAGAGAACTGAGGAATATGTGGAATATGTGACCAAAAATTAAATTTACAGGCAACACAGAATCAGATAAATAGAAAACAGAATCACAAAAGTAGTTCAGTGAGAATGTGTAAGAGGACAAATTCACATATTTGCAGAAGCAATTAGAATGTGTGAGGTGATTGTGTATTTACATGTCTGAGTAGTGCCAAATCACAATCAGTATAGAAAATACAGGAATCATACAGCAAAATGACTAAGTTGATTAAAAAGTAGAATTTACAGCTTGCATTGTCCAAATTCTTACATATAAAAGATACAATAGCCAACATGTGTCAGGTCTGTAGTACCACTGCAGCTGCAGAAGAACAATCTGGAAAGATTTGGGAATAAAGCTAATGTCATAAATAACTATCCCAATCAGTTTGTAGGTCTATGATAGTTGAATATAAAATATATTAATCTGTCTTCAAAAGCTTAAGTAATGACGGATACTTATGCAAACTACCTCTACATGTAAGAGAAAAGCTATAGCAATGTCTAAACATATAGAACTGCTGGGAGCGATGATCAAACTAAATGTATTAAACTGATTAATGTCCTGGTAATGCATGTGATAGTACCTCTGTACATCAAAAAGACCTTACCATATGTATTCTAAGTGAACATTGCCCTGTGCAGAGAGTACACAAAATAATAGCTACCATATCTAATGCAGAATTGTTCTCTATGCTGGGTGTTAATCAGAGGTCTTGGCAAATCAAACTAGATGAAGTAATTTCTAAGCTGAGACTACCATTTGGAATTTTATCAACTCCAGCAGTCTTTCAATGTACAGTGCAGTAGATGATATGCTTGAAGGCTTAGAAGGGGTTCAGAATATCACTGATGGTATTTTAGTCCAGAGTATTACTGAACACAAGCATAACATCAGTATTATTTTTTAAACCAATGAAGGTTTAAAAGTGAACACAGTACAGTGTTAGACCAGTTGGCATCTTTAGATTTCCTGAGTCATCTTCTGACTGTTAATGGATTATGAACAGATTCTTGTCAAGGTACATGTCATCATGCAAATTTCAACAGATAAACCCTCAGTAATATGATTATTGGGGAAGATACAATAGCTTTCCAAGCTATTACCTCACTTGTCACATGTAACTATACCTCTGAGAAAAATACTTGAGTAGGATATACTTAGAATTTATTAGAAGATCAGGCTATATGCTTAGAACTTCTAAGGAGACTGATGAGCACTGTACCTACACTCAAATATTTTAAAGTAGCTTTACCTCTGATCCTTCAAGAAGATGCAAGCCAGAAGGAATAAGGAACTGTATTGCTTAAAAGGGCAGACCTATTGCTTATGTATATAGAACTTCAACAATTTCAAAAAACAGGTATGAAATAGTTGATGAGGGATTGATAGACATAGTATTTGGTTGTTAGAAATGTCATGACTACATGTTTGGAAAACATATTAAAATGGAGGCAAACCAAAAAAACCTTAAAATCCTTCTTCAGAAAAAAAAAACATTACTTAAAGCACATGCCATACCTCAAAGAATGTTATTAATCCTTAAGAAATATGATTTCAGAGTGCAGGATAAACTAGGAAGACTGATGTAAATTGCTGATATGCTTAATTTAAAATATTTGTTGAAAGAAATCTAAAAATTTTATGGCTTATAACACATATTCCGGTGATACCTGAGAAACTTACAAAAGAAGACACTGAAATGCAACTGTTGAGAGTAGCCATAAGGTCTGGATGCCCAAACATTGCAAAGCATCTTCATCCTTTAATCAAATCATCCTGATTAAATAATACTTCAGAAAAGAATTATCACACATACAATATATGCTGTTTAAAGATAAAGACGCCATTATTCCATCTCAGCAAATAAAATAAAACATTTTTAAAATCTATGAATCTTGTTTAGGAATGTACAGGGAAAGCACTAGATATATCTGTTGGCCCAACAGGATAGCATACATAAAGCAGATGATGTGAAACTGTTGACTTTGTGACATATATTTTTTTATGTATCTATCTATTGCATTTATTTATTGGGAGTGTTTAATAGGGCCATGCAAGACCCCTTTTCAGCTGAGGCCTGGGAAGAAAAGCTCCATAACAAAGAGAAAAAGCATTATACAGTGCATCATAAATTGAGCTGGCATGATAATTAGTCAAAAAATGTCACAAGTAAAATATTACATAGTTACATAAAGGCGCATGTATGCATAATATACACAAGTTACAAACAGGTAAAATATTGCATTACAAATCAGTCAGTAAATATGTCAAAAACACATGTCAATATTTGACAGTTCCATAATAATATCACATGATGCTTGGATCTTAGAAAGGTAGAAGAGGGTGGAGATATTTATGTAGGAAGTAAACTTGAAAGGTAGATAAGAAGGGAGGATGCAAGTAGATCAAACTATCACAAGTGGCAGTATAAGGAAGAGAGGTATATTTAAATAGAAATGTAGATATGATGGTAGTTGGTTATCTAGTTGGAATTGAGCATTGACATAATCTAGAATTTAGAAGATGACCATGAAGGTTTCTCTTAAAACTAAGCTTATTGTCTATTTACTAAGTGAGATGGGTGCAGTATTCCATATCTTGGGGATGTACTTGGAGTAAACAGCATTCCCCAATGAGTTTGTGGATTTACATTACTGATCCAGGAATTTATCTCTAGAGCAGAGAGATTTGCTAGGGTTATGCCACTGTAGGAGGGTGTTCAGGGAAGGGCTAAAAGAATTTAAGATGGTTTGAGAATTCCATCCAGTTTATTTTTGAAAATGCAAGGCAGTTAGGCAAATTAGGACTGAATTTGGAATTTTTGTTTATGTCTGTGACCTATACCAATGATAAATGGCTCAGGTCTTTCTATGCATTCAGCAGTACATCTAACATATAAATTGCATTGTGGAGATGGTTGTCTTTGTAAACAATCCAGAAAGAGAATGAAATACCTTATGAAAGTCTAATATTACACTGGTGAAAACAGGTGATGACTTGTTTCACCATAATAATCTTAACTTCCTGCTATGTGTTGAGTATTATTCAAAATATCCAAACGTTGTTCAACAAAAAAATATAGCAGACACAATTACAATCAGTGTACTTAAGTCAGAATTCACAAAGCATGGAATATGTGAAGAAGTGATAAAAGACAATTGTCCACATTTTTTCCTGTCAAGAGTTTGGACATTTTTCCAGACACTTTGAATTTCAACATATTATTTCACATCCAAAATAGCCCCAATAAAACAGAAAATGTGAATGAATGATGCAGAATATGAAATGTGTGTTGAAGAAATGAGTCAAACCAAATAGACATTTCCTTAGCTTTACTGGACAATGTAGAAGCACTCTCTTACAGTCTGTAGGGCTATCTCCTTCATTAGCTTTACTGGACAATGTAGAAGCACTCTCTTACAGTCTGTAGGACTATCTCCTTCATTAGCTTTACTGGACAATGTAGAAGCACTCTCTTACAGCCTGTAGGGCTATCTCCTTCATTAGCTTTACTGGACAATGTAGAAGCACTCTCTTACAGTCTGTAGGGCTATCTCCTTCATTAGCTTTACTGGACAATGTAGAAGCACTCTCTTACAGTCTGTAGGGCTATCTCCTTCATTAGCTTTACTGGACAATGTAGAAGCACTCTCTTACAGTCTGTAGGGCTATCTCCTTCATTAGCTTTACAGTCTGTAGGGCTATCTCCTTCATTAGCTTTACTGGACAATGTAGAAGCACTCTCTTACAGTCTGTAGGGCTATCTCCTTCATTAGCTTTACTGGACAATGTAGAAGCACTCTCTTACAGTCTGTAGGGCTATCTCCTTCATTAGCTTTACTGGACAATGTAGAAGCACTCTCTTACAGTCTGTAGGGCTATCTCCTTCATTAGCTTTACTGGACAATATAGAAGCACTCTCTTACAGTCTGTAGGGCTATCTCCTTCATTAGCTTTACTGGACAATGTAGAAGCACTCTCTTACAGTCTGTAGGGCTATCTCCTTCATTAGCTTTACTGGACAATGTAGAAGCACTCTCTTACAGTCTGTAGGGCTATCTCCTTTATTAGCTTTACTGGATAATGTAGAAGCACTCTCTTATAGTCTGTAGGGCTATCTCCTTCATTATTATTGATGCAAAGACAGAGGCAGAAATCAGATCCAAGCTGCCAATGTCTTTCACATTGCTAGTTCGAGGGAGCAAAATGCAAGCATTAGACGTTACTAGGAAACGTACGGCTCAGTGATGCAGTGGTAGCATTGTTTCCTCACAGCAAGAGGTTCTCCAGTTCAGTTCTTGGCTGGGGTACCTTCTGTGTGGAGTTTGCATGTCCTCCCTGTGTTCATGTGGGTTTCCTCCAGGTGCTCCGGCTTTCTCCCACATCACAAAGATATACATCTGGAGTGTTCCTCCTCAGACCTCCTCTGAAAATTGGCTTTGTTCCAAGTCAGACTTTCCCATAAAACAAATGTTAAATAAATAAATAAAAGGCAGCTAGCACAACCTCTGCACTGCGAGAGGAATGCAAAAAAATATTGAAGGACAAAGAGTGAAAGAGGCAATAGATCAAAAGTTTGGCCACAAGTAACAGCTTCAAGAAAAATTAGTTGGTCATTATCAAGGTCAGAGAGCATGCATTACACAGGGAAATGACATGCAGGTGTACATGAGAAATGTCCTAAGATCTGCTGAAGAAACTATAGCAAAATTAATTGCCAGACAGTTGACAAATCTAGCCAAGAGCTGCCTGTCTCTGAGATGCCCATGAGCAGCCATAAAAATATTAGGTTAATAAATAATAAATAAAATAATAAATACAAGGTTGCTAGGGTCTGGAACTCCAAACCTGTGTCTATCAGGTCCATCCCCTCCATCCCATCTTTCAAAACCACTCAGAAAGACTTCCTAGCTAAAATCTGGCTTTGTTCTTGCCCAAAACCAGGATAAACTATATCCCTAAATATGAACAAGTACCTTTTCATTCCTTCTACCTCCTTAATCTCCTTTCTTCTCTTACTTCCTTACTGCTATCTAATTTTCTATGCTGACTTTCTCTCTAAATATGCCATAAGCCTGCTTTTCCCTCACTTCATATTGCAATTCCTTTTTGCATTAAACTAACTTACCTTTAATTTCTATATAAACAGTCTAAAATTTCTCTAAATATGAAATGATTGTCAGATACCTTGTATCGATTCTTAGCAAATATTTTTTATATTATGTCTAATTTGTTATAGTTATTTAAATGGCAGGTGTTTTTGTTTTATTTTTGAAAATTGTAAAATTATTGTTTTTAAAATGTTTTGTAATAATTTGGAGCTTTTATCCCTGGTCCTCCTCTGAAAATGGGCTTTTACCCAGTCAGACTTTCCAAGTAATCAAATGTCAATAAATAAATAAAGAAAAATAAACATGGAAATATCTTACCCAAACTAAAAGCACCCTGCTTTTGTTTTAAAGCCTTCATCATCAAATTGGTCTTTGTGAACTGCATGCATTCAGTATTTGAAATGTGATCAGTGGTACTGCTATCTGAGATAGCAGTGTGACACCAGTGGGATATATGTCTGCCTTTAGATTCCTAGGAGGAGATGCATTTAACCACCTCACCCTACAACTGTTCTCCTAGTTTCATTACAGAAGGGTGATATTGCTTATTCTTGCACTAGACACAATGTGTTCTAACTCTAGCCAAGAGCTGTCTGTCTCTAAGATGCCCATGAGCTGCCATAAAAATATATTGCTGAATGAAAGTCTAATTACAAGAGAAATGAAGACTACTGCACTTCCCCAGCTTCCTTCAGCAGTCCAGGTTACAGTGTGACTGTGATGAACTGATGAGTACACATTACTCATGGACATATAATAGTAAACAGTGCAACAACCTATGGCAATGTGAATGAAATTAAAAAAAAAAATAGAAAGTAATCTATCTGAGAATGAATACATAATTAAAACAAGACACTAACGTGAGATACCTGACAGCCAGAGGAAATATGCAAGAATAGAATTACAATTGAAATCATGTAACCTATGTCTGAAATCTTCAAAAAAAGATATAAACTGGGAATGGATGTTGCTAACAGAGCAGTAAAGGAGAAGGATTCCTTCCTTCAATTTTGTTGCTTTCTGGAACCCTGGCCACAGTCCTGTGGTTAGATACACAAGCTGCTTGTGGACAGAATTGCTTAATGCAGGCTTTGCAGGGGAAATGATTCAAATCAAGATACATATGAAACTGTCACAGAGATAATGTACCCCTTAGTTTACATATTCTATTTATTTTATTTAACTTTGCTATAGAGCTTAAAGCGCTGATGCCATGCTCAGCCTAGGTGTGCAATGCCATTCAGATAAATACAAGAAAGATTAATACATCATGTAAAATCACACAATTATTCTACAGCTCATGAGGTATTCAGGGACATGACAGAAACATCCTAGTACCCATACAATATTAACATGGGTAGCATGACTCTGTTCAGAGTAGTCAAAGGTGTGCATGTGTGTGTGTGTGTGTGTGTGTGTGTGTGTGTGTGTGTGTGTGTGTGTGTGTGTGTGTGTGTGAGTGAGATGGGGTTATTCATAAGGAACTAAGAAACACTCCAAACAGATGCATTTCAAAAGGATTTGTTTCATCCATCTGCTCTTTCCCAAGGTCTGTACCCATAAAATTCTTATTTAACAGTCAGTGGCCCTTAGGGACCTTTTCTATTAGTGTGCCTGATTCAACAAGCAGGCAGATGAAGGAGTTTTATATCTACAGAACTCTGTCAATGCCAGAGGAAATTATGTTTAAACTAGAGTTAATAAAGGACAGAAGAACATATTTCAATAACTGTTAGGTCAGGCTGTGACTTTTACTCTTTAGCAGTGCGGCATAGCCACAAAAAATAAAACATTACTTGTCTAGGGTTTTCTTTACTTATTTTAAGTATCTCTTTTTTATTAAAAATGAGAATTTTTTTAAATAAAGATTAACTAAAAGTCTTTGAAAAATAAAATGCCTGCAAAAATAATACAATCTCACCCTTCTATTAGTAAATCACTGTCTTAAATTTTATAATATGATATGCATTATATTTAATTATAACTAAATATCTTATTTTTTCATGTATGTTGCATATTGATATCAGATTCATCCTTTTATTTAATAACAAGAGACAAGGCAACAAAAGATCAAGAATAGGTGTGTAAAACAAGTTGCACATTTTAAAAGTTTGTTGTGCTTATTTACCGTAATGATATTTGCATGAAGAAGCATTTTCAGAACATTTTAGCACCTGAGGTTTTCACTAGGTAAAAGCAAACTGTTTTTGTTGTGCTTTTTATTGTATATAGCTGCAGTCTGTTATTACAGATCAATGCATCAATACAGATCTTGCTAATGGCCTGCTTATTGAGACAAATTCATTGAGAGAGCACATACATTGAATAATCTGATCATTGATAACATATGCACCTCACAAAATCATGATTCAGCATGAACCCATATTCCGCCTGTGCACAATTCATCATTCATATACCTGAAAAGAATACCTAATATATTTCTAAAGTGGGGGGTATGCCACCTCAGATCCCCAAAATTTATATGAATACCTAATACATTTGTAAAGTGGGGGGTATGCCACCCCAGATCCCCAAAATGTATATAACTAACTCCAGGTTTGCAACTACAATTACTTTGGGACAAGTGGTGCTTTGGATATTAGCACAATGACCCATCCTGCACAATACTCATACCTCCAACACCTTTCACACAGCCTATACCAAACACACCTGACATACGTTGTGGCACACATGTCCAAACATTCACCACATCTGCCAAACAAA
>NC_056733.1:185762894-185915394 GCF_019279795.1 Protopterus annectens
GAATATTGATAGTAAGATACTAGCAGTAAAAATGTTTTAGTCCCTTTAGTTTTATATACAAGTTAGGCATATTTTTATGAAGCATAGGATCATAGGATCATAAGAATTTACTAGGCTAATGGCCCTAGGGCCCTTACAACCCTAGCCAAGTTCTACCCTTATTTCCATGATCAGCACCTATTGCGCCTGTCCAAGAGGGACACAGGTGGAACCCACAGGGTGAATTTACAGTTACCCATCCAATCTTTCAGATCACATTTGAAGAAGGCCAATGAGATGCTCTGTTTGACATGAAGTGTGAGTCAGTTCCAAAGGTGTAGTAACCTCTGGAAGACAAATCTGTCCCTCCAAAAGATTCTATTAATGTCACATACCTGGTTAAGGTCTTTAGACCAAGTAACCCGTGTACCATTTGACTTACGGGTATGCAGCATTTCTAATAAGGCAGGGTCAGAGATTGCCTTATGCAAGGCAGAGATCGCCTCTGAGTAGTTGGTATGAAACAGAATAAAGTGATAGTGATTTCAGATGATCCACATAGGACAGATGCTGAAGACCTTGAATTTTCCTCATGAGGAACCTTTGTGGTCTCTCCAATTGCTCCAGGTGCTTGGAAAGGTACATACCAAAAGGGCCATTGTACTCAAATACTGGCCTGATGAGCAAAGAGTACAGGGAGGTTATAACTTTTTTTTTTTTGGAGGTAATGCCCTTACTTATGAGATGAGCAATATAGAATGCCTTTCTTACCATTGTGGAGACATGGTGGTCAAAGATAAGGCTGCTGTCAAACTGTGCTCCCATGTGTCTCACCACTGAGTGTGTACTTAATTTGATGCTATTGATGTGGCAGTTTGCAGGAACATCGCTCTTACTGAAAGGGATGATAATATATTTTTTGTATTGAGTTTAATGCCATGATTTTGGCACCAGTCATTTGTTTGTGTAAGACCGTCTTGTCGGATGTTGACATCATTTGGAGATTCTATGACCGCTCCCAATTTGCATTCATCAGCAAACTTTGTCAGCCACAGACCTTTAGTTTTTGCTTGTACTTCAGAGAAATAAATTCCAAACAGTAGAGGTCCCAGTATTGATCCCTGTGGAACACCACTGGTTACAGTTTGGCTGTTGGAGGTGGATTCCCATATTAAGACTATATGGGTCCTATCAGTGAGTCAATTAGTGACCCATCTAAAGATATAAGAGTTGATATCTAGCTGGGTGAGATTTTCAATGACGCTTGAGTGGGGGATAGTGTCAAATGCCTTAGCTAAGTCTAGATATGCTGTATGCACAGAATTCCTCTCATCCAGGGCCTTGGTGTCTGTCTCGAAGAAGTCCACCAGATTTAACAGGCACAATCTCGCTTTGACAAATCCAAACTGAGTAGGATCAAGTGTTTAGGGATTACCTATATCTTTGTTGATAAGGTCAAGGATGATTCGCTGCATGGCCTTGCAGATGAAGATAGTCAGGCTAATAGGTCTGTAGTTCCTGGGGTCAGTGGAAGCACTATCTTTGTGCAAGGGAATAATGGTGGATGTTTTCCATTAAGCTGGGATGAAGCTGGTGCTTAGACTATGACTGAAAAGAGTACCCAATGGTGTTGATAATTCTTGTTGGAGCCCATGTAGGATGCAGCTTGGGATGCTATCAGGTCCCATAGATACTGTGTTTTTGGCCTTAGAGAGGGTGTTATGACTTGCTTTTTAGAGATACAAGGTAGGGGGCAGATGATAGGGATGTTATGGGGTACATGTGGCAGTGACAGGGCAGTGAAGTTTTCACAAAACCTATCAGCCAACAAGTTAGCTATGTCTGCAGGGTCAGTATATGTGGTATCATTAACTACCAGTTTGGCATAAATCTAGGCTTTTCCGTTTAAGTTACGGATGTAACTAAAAAACACCATTTGGCTATCCTTAGCTAAGGAAGCTAATTTGGATTCATAGTTTGCTTTGGAGGACTTCACAAGAAGTCTTATTTGCTTGTTTAAACTGAGGTGGGAGTATTTCCAGTTTAGGGCTCACTCCCTCTTACTCTTAGACAGCAATTTCTTCCTATTATTGTAAAGTCTGTTCATGGCAGTTGTCCACCAGGCAAGTTTGCTCTTTCTTGAGGAGCTTGTTTTGGTCCTATCAGGTATGGCTGAGTCAATGCAGTTATACAGGTAGCTGTATAAAGCACTGGTGTTGAACTCAGCATAATTGCCAGTTCCATTGGGAGGGTGCAGTGAAGCTATTTATACCATCCTAAAAGAGGTCATAATCTGCTTTAGAGAAGTTTTTGAGTTTAGTTGCTGCTGGGAGGAGGTCAGCTGTGACAGTTACTTTGAATGAGACTGATTTATGGTCAGATCTCACCAGGGAAGACCTCTCAGTGGGAGTGCTACAGTGGTCCCCCATATTGGTAAACACCAGATCCAGGATGTTGGCACCCCTTTGGGGGTGTCAACTAGCTGGTCCAGGACATTGGAGTTAAAGTCGGAGAACCTTTGGGCAAGTCAGTTTAAGTATGAGTAATTTACCCAGAAAATGGATGAGTAGTTAAAGTCACCCAAAACCATGGTGTTTGGATGTATCTTGATAGACTCAAGTAGATCCAAATAGGCAGCGTGGGTATCCTGATTCATGGAGGAGGTTTGTAGCTGGTAATGACTTGAATAGGTATCCTACCAACAGTTAATTGCACCTGAAGTATCTCCAGGGAATCATACTGTTTAACGAATCTGAAGGTGTATTTATATTTAATGACTATTGATACACTGCCTCCTTTAGTTTTCATGCCTTCAGTTTGTGGTCTGAATCTGTGGAAGGAGGTATAACCTGGTATGGCTGGGGTACTCTCCACAGCCTTGAACCAGTTCTCCATGACTCCACAAATGTCTGCATCTTCCAAGGTAAGGACTGTTTCCAATGAGTGCAGTTTCGTGTTAAGACTCCTAGCATTTAGCAGCATAACCTTGAGGTTGTTTTTAGATGGAATTTTTATGTTGGGAATTTTGTTCTTGAGACATTGCCTAAAAAAGGCACTATGAGGGTGGCAAGAGCCTTAGCTAGTAGCCGAAATCCCAGGGGTGACAAAGCATCAAGGTCTGTCAATCATACTGGATCTCCTTTGAATGACACCAGAAACTAAGCCGATTATTGAGGTCACTCATTTTCTGTTTGCATTGAGGCATCTTCCTAGGTGAAGGTAAAATGCTGCTTAAGGCTAGGGACATACCTGTCTGAGACACATAGTCTGAGACCTTATTCATGTCTCTCTTCATATAGTCCAAAGAGGTACATCTCAAGTCATTCACACTAATATGGACTATGACGGATTCATAACAGTACCTGTTGTTGAGAGACTTGAGTGCATGTGTGATATGGTGTACCCTGGCATCTGACAGACAGCTGACTATGACCTTTTCCTTATCCAGCCTGGTGAGAGGGACATCTGTGTGTCTCACATTGGACTAATATGTTTGGCTTTGGTTTTGCCTTAAGGGCTTGACAGGTGAGACACTGGTGCATGAGCTGTTATGTGTATTGTGTTCTGCAGAGGAAGTATTATGAAGAGAAGCTGTGGACAACAGTTAATATAGAGTTGTAGGAACCTATCCAACCTCTTGCTATGGTGCAGGACACAAGCACATAACCCACAAGTCATGGCCAAGATAACATACAACTCCCTGCTGTTGTAGACCTGTAATATTGTTTAGCATGTGTTCAGATTTTTGAAGGTCTGCATCTTTTGCCTAGATTCCTGGTGGTGCACTGCAGTATGCTGCAGGGACCTGCAACAAAATATCTGCAATATATACAATGTTGCATACTATGCTTGCACCAAGACATCTAGTGCAGGGCAACATCTCTGGAGGTCCAGGCAGACTGCAGCTAGTACTGGAGAAGGTGCCAGGTGAGGAGTCATCAGAGGAAATGGCTGCAGGGGAATCCCATTCAAGACTAAGATGGATACTGATGTGCTGCAGCACTGAAAAAAGGCAGTGTCTGGTCCACAATTATGGGCAACAATAGATGCAGCAAATACTAAAGCTGATGCATGCATGCTGCACCCAGGCTACTCAGTGCAGCACATTGCCAGTGTCAGGATGTGCATCTGACATTACTTATTTCATGGAACTTAGCAAGATGGAAAGGGCACAGCTGTAATCACTTGCACATGTGGAGTGGGGCACAGCTACTTGGATCCACAATAGCTACAAAGAGGGAAGTGAGGAAAGACTAGGGTTGTAAAAACACTATTGTGTTACATAGCTAGTTGACTGGGGAAGCTGGGTGTACTGTACAGGGAGCAGATGGGTGTACAGTACAGGGAGCAGATGGAGCCTCTTGAGGAGGGAGGAAACCAACTGTGGTGCACTGAGGAAACAGCAGCTGCAGATGGAAAAATGCTGCACAAGCTTGCATGTGACAAGAGCTGTGGGTCCATGTGTGGAAATGATTTAGACCATGAATGCCATCAGCTTTTGGGGCATCCCCTTCTTGGAATGGTACTGCAAGCACCCACTGGCAAGGTGATGTGGAACTGCATGAACATGGTTGCCTGGCTCTGTGATGGGGAGTACTGCCATGGAAGGCAATATCTGCAAGGGTGACAACATTATGCCACACCAGCTTTCCACTGTTGGTTGGTTTGAAGGAGATGTTATTTATTGACCTCAAGGTACCTGTCCTGTGGGGTGTACCTCCAGTGGAGACAGAAGAGTGGCTGCCATGGATATGACACTGGCCTTGTGTTGTATAGTGCCAACAGACCTCACAGAGGCTGCAATAGCATCCAACTGGCAATCCAGTGAGAGGGGGAAGTGGGTGTGCTTCCTATACCTCTGATTTAGACACTGCAGGCTCTCAAATGTGTCTTCATTCGTGGCATGTGGTATACTAATTATCTCTGCAATGGCATAGGTGGCATCTTTCTGTGCCTTTGTCACCAACCTGTACACCTGTTGATGTAGGCCTGGCATGACATCTCATTCTGGCACTAAGCAAGAGCCATGGCACTGACATCTACTTGCATGCTGCCCCCTAGTGCTGTCATCAAGCTGTGTAGTGGAACCACTGCCCACTGCTGGTGCTTGAGCTGGTAATGACTGTGCACTTTATGATGAGCTGTGAGGTGTGTCTATCAGAATGTGCCAGGATTAGAGGATCAAGCCACCATCTTCATCAGACTCTGAGGTTGCATTGATATCAGGAATTCCATTGAATCTGACCCCCACAACCATTGCACCTTTGAAAGCAGATAGCTAAACATCTGTTTGTAGAACTAATGATATGTGACAGTGTCTAAACCCCAGTACTTCAAAAGCATTGAAGGGAACAGGTTATACACAGAACAGAAATGATGTGCCTTGTATTGTATGCTGCCATACCTGCTCCCCAGACATGCCAGTAAGAGATAAGGCAGCATTTACCTTCGGAAGGCTCATGGCAGCAATGCATCACAAAACCTTGCCAGTACCTTAAGGTAATAGCAACCTGGTGCATGCCAGACAGAGACACATGATGCTGTGACTAGTTCAGCCCCTACACCCAGACCTCTACCAGATATCAACATCCACTGACTGTCCCCAGACAGGGACATTAAGAACTCACCTATATCAGTGAGGATGGCCTATGATGGCAAACATCCATCTGTGTTCAATGACTTCTAGGTAATGTCTTAGAGCTTTGTACAGGCATGCAGTATAATGATGGTGACTCTGCAGTAGACCTGCTTTGTGGATCTGTTGTGGCCACTAACGGCACTGATGTCTATAATGAGATGTTCCACACCGAGGCCCTGACAGCTCTGTCAGCACTTGGAATGTGTCTTTGGTGTGCATGTAGAGCCAACAGTAATACTTCTGTTGCTGCCAGGGAAAACTTTTAAAGCTATTGATGTGATTCAGTGTCTTTTACATTTCTGTAGAGGAGGATATACCCCTATGTTTAGTCTGTGGCTACAAATATGTTCACAGTCAGCTGTTCCAGTCCACCACCTTTGTGGCAGATGTGGCTGCTCTACATTGTTTCACAGGCCTTGTCCCCACAGTAGTCCAATTGGAATAACTTGGAGATGGAATGTAGTGTAACATGTGCTCTGTGGTCTGTATTTATGAAGCCATGTCCCCTCAAGCAACACCACCATGTGTCCCACAGAACACATCCACATCCTAAATCAGTTAGCAGGTGTGGCTCCCCCTACCCCACTCCCTTCTATATGTACATCACCTGAACTCCTGTAGCAGATGGTATGTAGTCCAACATATCCTTCTTTGTCTGACTGAGTTACCAACAAAATATGGTTATTCCATTGAATACTGCCTTCCAGCAATACAGCTGGTGGGCTAATGATGGATATACCTGTGCTCTGTCTGTTGTCATTACCTATTCCAATCCCCCCTCCTTTACAGTAGCACTGTCATCTGTTTTCTGTTGAGCTAAACTCCTAAATAACCTAAATATATTCATCCTGAATCACCAGCTGCTCCTGGCCTGTGCACCTTTGACTCAGCTACTGTAGAACACTGTTTCTTCTTTGTTGAACACTTCAGTAGTCTCTGCTCAAGTCTGTCATACTATTGCAAAATATAATGTGTGTTGAAACTGCAAAGGCACTGACAGCTCTTATATGGCTATTACTGGGCTCATAGTGCATTAATTTTGCTAATGAAATAATTTTGGTAAACTGTTTCTGAATTGCAAATATAGTGCAGTATATTAATTTTTCTGCACTGTGCAACACATTGCTCATTATTGCTCATGCAAATGCATGGAAGCACACAATGTATTGTGCAAATGCCTGAGCAGCTTCATTACAACCATATGCCCACAGATTTTTACAACTCAATGAGAGGCCTCTAGAGGTATGATGGCACATCGTGGCCATGAATTAATGTGTGCTTCATGCTACTGTGCAGTGTATATGTTGTCAGAAGTATCTTATAAAGTAGTATGGGTACACAACTGCCTCCTCCACTCACAGATGTTGTGGTTACACTGCTGCACATTGGGATTGCCTGGACTTGATCACGTTGCTGTGTTGCCTATTGATGCATGTCACATGGTTTCTGAGAGATGCATTGACTCTACTCGGGTACCTTCTCCCTCCTGGTATTAACCTGCCAAGTGTCTATGGTTATTGGAAGGGTTGATGTTTGATGTTGGAAGGGCTGCCACATGGTGTAGAAGACCATCAAAGGTCTTTCTCCAGATGCAGGAACTGCACCACTGTGAGCATTTGTTGGGAGACTCATTTGAGAGCCTGAGCATGTGGTGGATACCTGGCACCAGTTTGTCAATGCAATAAGTGATGCCTTGGGCACCACCCTCTCTGGTAAGCAGTACCAGTATTGGTATAATGAGCTGAGAAGGTGCCATTATGATCTTTTTCATCAGTAGAAATAAGAGGCAAGGGAGAGAGAGTTGAGGTCTATTGTATATATATGACTGATGATGATTAGTTTTATAAAAATAGGACTTATTGTATACCTAAATGCAGTTAGGGATGTTCATGGGTATACTGTGTTTTTCAGCTCCTGATTAAGATACAAGAGAAGAAACTGATTTCACAGAGCAGAGGAGTCAAGTAGTGCTGTCCAGACATTGAGGTATCTATATACTGTATATATTTATATCTATAACTATATGTATATATATCTATATCGATATATATATATATATATATATAAATATATATATATATATATATATATATATATATATATATATATATATAACAAGAACAGCTGCTGTCATACCTGTATTTCTTTGCCCCACCTGTTTAGCCTCTCATTTATTTTACCATTGCTTACAGTTTTGCTTTTCTTTATTGCCGTTTAACTTGTAAATAAGTGTAGTGGTGTTACTGTCCTTCCTACAGCCAGGTATGCCTGACAGGGAATTTATATTGCAGAATAGACTGACCTTGGGGGTAACAATGAAATTAATGGTGTTCATCTGTGCTATGGAACATTTCTATTTGGCATCATTCAGTACC
The DNA here is from genome assembly GCF_019279795.1 of Protopterus annectens. NCBI lineage: Eukaryota > Metazoa > Chordata > Ceratodontiformes > Protopteridae > Protopterus > Protopterus annectens. The sequence continues at coordinate 185,770,887 of NC_056733.1, forward strand.
TATCTGGCCACTATGAAGCTACTACACACCGTCTTTGTCGGCCTAACTTGTCTTACTGTATGATTCTTCATTCCCCTGCCCATGACTGTGCCAGCTATGATTTGCATATCATGCACATGTGAATGTCAGGCTGTCTTGTAATTATACACTTGTTCCTAGAATGCAGTATTAGTAGCATAACAAGGGTGGGGCAAGAGGGGCAACTTTCTTGGGCACAAAGTGTTAGGGAGCATGACTGGCCATCCATCATTCACAGTGCTCTTTCATGGTATACATAGGTTCATAGATTAGTACTACGCTAACTGCCCTTGCAAGCCATTTTAAGCCTAGCCAATTATCCCTTGTGAGGCTCAAACCCTGTACCTTGTGCTTGTAAGGCAAACACCTTAACCATTAGGCCACCCTCCCAACCCAACCCAATACTGGCTTTTAAAACCTGGTATTGCTTTTGTAGTCAAATCTATGTGCTCTGTGTTTGGTCTAAACTGTAGCAACTCCTTTTGAAATTTGTAGCAAGCAGTTTTCTACAGTTTAAAAGAGAAAAACATTTTTTTACTAAAGCCTGAGCACCATTGCACTCCATACAAGCTAGGTATAAACTGTAGCAATTGTTTGTTACATTTGTAGAAAGCAATTTGCTGCATTTTAAAAGAAGAAATTATTATTATTATTATTATTATTATTATTATTATTATTATTATTATTATTATTATTATTTTATTTATTTTTTTACAAACTTGTGAGGAAGGAAGGTCAGGGTCAGGGCACAAAAACAGGACCTGAAGGAACTGGCTGGGCAGGAAGGGCATGTTACTGTTCACTTGAAGAGCTGGAGGGGGGCATTAGTTTGTGGGACCAGCAAAGGGGGCTGGTTGAGCCAGCTGTGCTTCTGTGAAGTATTATTACAAGGATAAACTCATGACTGTGGCACAGAAAACCAGGCACTAGAAGAGCCAGTAAAAGAGATTAGGAGAGAGATGTAGACACCATCTCACATGTTTTATGGGAAGGTAAACTGGTCAGGCCAATGCAGCTCCAACACCTGGTGAGTGCAAGATGCATAAAGCAAAGCAGCACAAGTATTGGGTATATGCACCCACCTGGCAGTGTATTCATACCCAGGATAGGAGCATGCACATGTGCTGGCTGTGTTGTAGCACCAACCATCCTTGCTGGAGCAGGTTAACAGGGAGTTAACATAAGCACAATACCCTGATGGCAGACACTGTGATGGCACCTCCCACTGACTGGAGTCATTGAGTAAGAAAGGAAACTTAAGGTAAGCAGACACAGGTAGAAAAGATGCAATAAAGAAAAAAGAAAAGAAAGTTGAGAATCAGGCCAGGTTCAATCCTGACCACCAGTTATTGTCTTTGGGAAGTATGCATGTTCTCATAGTTGCTTAATATTTCATAGAGTACTTTGGTCTCCTCTCATATCCAAAAACCTGCTTACTGATTTCATTAAACTACACACACACACACACACACACACACACACACACACACACACACACACACACACACACACACACACACACACACACACACAAACCCATACAAACCCATACACCTATTTCCACTGATTGTAGCATTTAGTGTTTTGACATCCTTCTGGCCTATGAATGATCTTATCAATGGTGGTGATATGTTTTGGTTTAAAACATTTCACGTCTATTCTCTTACCACCAGATGATTGTTTGTAGTTATCTAAGACTATTTTATCTTATGACCTTATGGCGGATGGCATCATTTAGTGTTTGGTACCATTCTAACCTATGACTTATATCAGATGATCAGTCACAAAAAGCCAGCAGCCAACTGGAGATGGAAATATTATGGTAACACAAGACATAGAAAACAAAACGGTTTCGGCCCAGTGGCCTTTTTCAATGTATAACACAGTCTGTAGTGAGCCACCTGATTTTATATAAAGCCAAAAATATTAATTAAACATTAATTAAGCAATTATAGGTGTTCATTTAGACCAGGTGGAAACAATCCCCCCAGTTTCACAATCCATGATTTTTCTTTTTTATTTAACAATTTATGTCAACCTGTTTTAAAAGATCTATGCCCCATAATTCTATCAATAATGAATTTGAAAGTAGCTGTTGTATGGGAAATGGTATGTTTATATAAAGCATTGGTCAAATATTTATTTCTAATATTACTAAGATGTTCTGCAATATGAAATTTAATGGGTCTAGAACTATGGCCAACATAAAAAACTGAACACGAGAAAATTGCAAGGTAAATGGCCCAATTGCTGCTACAATTAGCAAAAACATTAATAGAAAAAAATTTTGGGGTGTTTTTACTAGAAAATTCCTTGGTCTGAAAAATGTGTTGAATATGCCTTCATATGGAACAACTTACCCGGACCTTTAAGCAAAATGGCAAAGAATTAATTTAGAGAAAAGTTTTTCTTATATTAAGTTGTTCATTGACTTTTTTGTGCCTGTAGAGCAACACATTTGTGAAGATATCAACAAATTACAAAAAGAACTGTATAGCTTTAATATTAATGCACAAGTTGATCTTCGCACGAGTGAGTTAATTAAACAATTACACCTGTATGAAGCTAAGCTATTAGCTCAAAAAAAGAAAAAAACTTTAGAGAGACATTGTTGATTTCCAACTACAAAATGTGTTTCCTTGGCAAAGAGAGCAGCATGAATAGCCAGTACAATCTAGAATTTCTAAGGCTACTAACTCAGAGGAAGTTTCCTCTGTTACTCAAAATAATGGTTCTGTTAATGCTTCAACAGTGGTGCAGGAATGTGCTGTTTCTTCACCTAATGTTAATACCTCTACATACATAGCACACCTTTGGTAGTCCCTCCCACAACTGTGCAGAAACTTAGGAGAACTGCTCTTTCTCCAGAACAGGTAGTACGGCCTAAAACACTGAATATCTCTGGTGACTGTTTTTTTGGGTCTCCCTTTACCCTGCAAATTCTAATGCAAGGAATACAAAGATGTGAACATGGAAGGAAAGAAATTCAAGAGAAAGAACTCCTTCCAGGATCGAGAACCACAAACTCTCAAGAAAATGTGGAATATAACAAACAACTAGTATGGAACTTATCGCATAGAGTTAACAGAAGCTGAACTTTCTTTACTTAAAAAAAAAGGTTTGTATTTTATTCCTTCTCAAAGGGCTGATTTAGCTGACACTGCTATAGAGCTGAAATTGTACAAAAAATAGCTCTTAAAGAGCAGTTTGTTTTTTCTGGGTCACATGAAAGTGTATGTAACTACAAAAAGCCAAGTGCTTTCTGTCCAACATTGTCTTCCACTCTGGAAGTTTTTTCAAATGTTATGTGAACAACAGATTTATAATCTTTTTGAAACCAATAGTGAGTATAAACAAAATGGGTGGCCACGGTGGTCAGCAGCAGTTAGCATTTCTGCCTCACAGCAAGAGGTTCTCCGGTTCAATTCTCGGCTGGGTTGCCTTCTGTGCGGAGTCTGCATGTCCTCCCTGTGGTCGCGTGGGTTTCCTCCAGGTGTTCCGGTTTCCTCCCACATCCCAAAGACATGCTGTAGGTGGATTGGACACTCTAAATTGGCCCTAGGTGTGAGTGTGTGCACATGTGTGTGCCTTCTGTGGAAGGTTGGGCACCAGGCTGGATACTCGACACTGTAAAACTCCACTGCCAATCATGAGCGGACAGGTGATCTGATGTGGCGACCCCTAACCAGGAAAAAGCAAGAAGAAGTGAGTATAAACAAAATAAGTTTTATAACTTAAATAAAAATGAGAGACAAGCACTTGAAAATTTACAGAGGTATAGTGACATTGTAATATGACCAGCCGAAAAAGGCAATTCCTTTGTTGTGTTAGATAAAGAGTATTATGTTACTACTATGAATACCATGCTTAGAGATGACAATACATATACCAGCATAGAGCTTTATTCTGTACAAAAGTTAATTGAAAGGTTCACTAAGTCTCTTGTTAACTGCTTTGAAGAAACAGTTATTTCTAAAGAACTGTTCCAGTATCTTATAGTATAACATCCTGTTGTACCAACATTGAATGGTTTGCTGAAAATACATAAAAATCTTGTAACTCCAGCTTTTAGACCCATAGTAGCTGGAGGTGGATGGCTAACCGAAACTGCGTCTTTATATGTAGAAAGATATTTAAGACCCATTTTAGACAAGTATGCTATTGTTTTGCATGATACAGAACATTTCTTAAGTGATTTTTACTCTTTTCTTGAGAGTTATGCTGAAACTGGTACAGAGATTATGGTAACATTAGATGTTATGTCTCTGTTTACAGTTATACCTAATCAAATAGGTCTTCCCTATGTAAAATATTTTCTTAAAGAAGAAGGCTCTCTCACTGATGAAAAAATGGAGTTATTTGCTACCTTATAGAGCTGGTACTAGAATATAATGTTTTTCTATTTGAGAAGCAATATTACTTGCAGACCTCTGGCATAGCTATGGGTATGTCCTGTGCCAATAGCTACGCCAATGTGGTCATGGCATACTGGGAAAATGTAAACATCTTAAATGTTGAACAATTTAATGTGCATGTAAAATTCTGTCAGTGTTTTGTTGATGGAGACCTTGAAAGTTTAAATAATTTTCCAAGTGCTGTAAATTCAAGTACACCTTTCCTTAAGTTTACTATGAAACATTCTTGCACTTATATAGATTTCCTTGATGTTGCCCTGTATAGGGGCATAGATGGAAAGCTGCACACTAAGAGATATAGAAAACCATGTTATACACAGTTATCTTGAACGTAATAGTATGCATCCACCACATATTTTTGAAAATGTGGTAAGAGGTCAACTTTTAAGAGTTTCTAGGCTCCATGATCAGGAACAAGAATTTGAAACAACTATGTGCTCCACCAGTATGGAATTTATAGAACGTGGTTATAAACCTTTTGAAGTTAGTAAAACATGTGAAAGGGTCAAGTTAGACAGATAAAGTAGTGGACGCCTGTTTTTTTCACGTAAAGAAAACATAAGAAAGACTGCTCATAATAATAGTTATAGCAATGTAGCTTATTGTATGACTTTTAGTACTGACAGCATAGATATAAAAATATTATTACAAAAAATTGGCATATTTTATCTTCTGACCCTATTCTTTGTAAAATAAAAAATCGTTAAAAAGACAGCTTTGTTTCCCTAATACAAGTAAACTACAGCAACCTAGTATTAGAACAACTAGTTTTGGTACCTCTATCTGTGGTAAATGTACTTTTTGTAAATACATTGATGTGTCCAGTACATTTATACAACCAGACAATGGTAATCATTATGTTTTTAAAGTTAAAGCTAATTGTGACACTAAAAACTTAGTTTATTTAGCACAGTGTGTGATTTGTTCAAAATTTTATATAGGAAAAACTAATAGGCGACTTAAGGAACGAATTAGAGATCATTATTATTGTGAAAATAAGGGCCATAGTTGTAGTGCCTTAGCTAAACATAAACTAGAGAAAATCAATAACCATTGGTTTACGTTTATGGCAGGAAAAGTAATTTATGAAGGTTTTAGGTTGGGTGATATAACTAATGTCACAGCAGGGAAAGAACTAAGATGGATTCTTAAACCATCAGCACATAGAGGTGCAGGTTTGAATGAATCAGTACCTCTTAACCCAGTTCTGAAAGAAAAAAAGCCTGCCTTTTAAATTTTTATGGCTATTGTACTTGAATGTTTTTTATTGGTAGATATTTAATTGATTGCATTTTAAATATTTGAGATGCTGCTGATTTTTTGTATGGTCTGAAGAAGCGATTTTATTGTGAAAGCGCTCACCTGTGTTAGAATAAAAGTCTATTTGGATTTCACACTGCTCTTTGCCATCTGCTTTTTATTGGCTTGCTGTGGTGCTGTGTTCTATATTTTTGTAGATACCAGTTAATCTTTAGTGCAGTGCGTTATTAGCATTCAGAAATGGATGCCAGTACTGCATTGCCAGTACTGCATTTGTGGTCCGAACTGAAGTGCTTATCTCTCCTTCTGAGGCATAAACTACAGAAGATGCTTTTCGGATTGTAGAAAGCAGTTTACTACTGCAGTTTAAAAGGAGAAAAAAAGTTGTTTTCCCCTTTTTTTAGAACCAAAGCACTTTATCAGTCTGGGGGTAGAGTAAACTGTAGCAGCAGCAGTTTGCTATTTTTTAACAACTGAAGCACTTTAGTGTTCCTTGTTCAGAATAAACTGTAGCAGATGCTTGCTACAAGTGTATAAATAAACTGAATGAAATTCACCCTTTGTCATGTACCTTGCCAAACATCTAAACCAGCTTGAGATACTTCAACATTTCTTCACCAAAAATATTTCAGATCTTAGTACCCTTAGCTGTTCAAACTGACTAAAAGCCCTGTCTGTCTAGTTAATGCCACACAGACTCCTGGGTTTAATCTCTGCATAACCTTCTGTGCTCCAATAACTCAGGACCCTTGGAGCTCCTTCTCATAAACGGACCTTAAATAGATCCAGTGGTAACACTAACACTCATTCTAAAGACATAAACGCATACTACCAGATAACACCACAAGATGTTGTGACAGATGCCACACTGAATGTCTCCTCTTGTTCTGGAATAGACTGGCCTTGCCTATCAAACAGAATACTTACTATTAACCTTTAAAACCAGTCTGTTTGACTGGATAGGTGATCACACATTTTCACCAGTGATTTGCTGAGAAAGTCTACTTAATGAAGGACTTTATTAGTTTCTTCCAGTACTGGAATCTGTGGCTGATCTTTTTGATGGTCTTTTTAGCCATATGCTTAGGAAGAACCTATGAACCTATAAGATTGATGGCTAGTTGGCTTGCAGGATTTAACTTGGGTAAATAGAATTCATACTCAAATAACTACTTATTACTCTCATGGATTTGTATCACATTGTGGGATTTATCAGGTCATGATGGTGCATGAGTATACCTATCTAATAAAAGAAGTTTGTATGTTTCCTGTAATTATTTCAGAGCATGTTGTAGTTACATTGACTTTTAATACAGAAAAGAATTCATTATCAAAACACTGGCATTTTTGTATACATTTTATGCTTTTAAATATTGTTGCAACTAGTTTGAAAAACAAAAATGGAAAGAGGTTCTGAAAGCTAGAAACAAAAGGTGGGTAAAATAATGGAAGTTGTTTGTGTGTACGTGTATGGCTTGAATGCAGTATACAAAAATAATGCAACAGCCTAGACATTTCAGAAAGATTCTTGATAATACTAGTTAACAGATTTGTAGGATATACAGCTTAATGGAGTTTCAGAACTAGTGGAAGAACTGTCAATGGAGAAAATAGAGATTTGGAATTACCCATTGAGGAACTAGAATCCAAAACCATGGCTTTACATGAAAGATGATATGGTAACTATCCTAGGGCTCATAGATCTCTAGACTGCAACTGAAGCATATTAAAGTAGACAGACCGGTTTGGGGAATGTGGCATCCACAAGCCAGCAAAAGGTTAAAGGTGTACCTGGTACTTTACAAGTTTTTAGGCCTTATAAGACTGAAAATGGGTGGTGGCAGGGAGACTACTAGGGAAAGGAACTGATGAGTAATAATAGTTTTAGCTCAGTTTGATCTGAAAAAAGAGAAACAACTTTCACTTGCTCAGGTGTGAGCAGACGAATTACTGGGGTTAATGAGTAGTTTTCCCAATGGGAAGAGTCTTTGAGTAGATGTTGCCACTCTAGGTTATATCATTTAGGAGAGAGTAGATTCAGACTACTTGGTTCTTGAAACATTGAACAAAGTGTTGCAGAAGCAGGGAGTTCCTTGGTCTTTGAAAGGGCCAATGATATTAATCATATACAAAGAGGAGAAGAAAAAAACTTCACTCATCTTCCTATATTCCCATCTTAAAAGTCTGCTGGTATCCATGTTTATCTTCCCACCCACTGTGCTGAGATTGAGCTTCTGATGGTGAGCCTGGATGTGAAGGAAAAGCTTTGGTAGAGTGAATTCAGATTTTTTGGCTGTGAGTCTCCTTTTGTTTGACTTTTCACCAGATTTTGTTCATTTACTTATTCAAAATGATGACAGATTAAATGCAGTAGTTAAGGTTAATGTTAGATCGTTATCATGGGACATGATGGATGTCCTCTGTCTCCCTTCTACTGTTTGCATTGTATTTAGTGCCACTGGCAGAACTAGTGAATAATTCTGAACTCCAGGACTATATGATGAATGGAGTAGAAGTTACATAATCTCTTTATGTGGACAGCCTTTTAGTGTAGTTGAGTAATCCAGATGTTGAGCTTCTAAACCCACTTTAGATATTAGATAACTTAGGTAAGTACTCAGATTCTAAGGTAAATAAGTTGGACAGACAGATGACACAGATACAGCTGTCACTTGTCATCTATTAGAAAAGCTCAGGCACACTAACTCCTAACTGGGTCAGTTCAATGCAATAAAATGTTTGATTCTAATGATAATCCCTGTAACCATATTCTCAGCTGAGATATCATGTAATAACTTAGTGAAATAGTAGCCGGGTAGAAGAATATGCAAATTAATCTTAATAAAAAAATGATGACAGTTTAGATGTTTCTTTTTCGGATGTTGCTATATACATTTTAAGTTCTCTTTGTTTTTCTGCACAGGTTTTTATTAAAAATAAGTTTAAAAGATTAATTGTGTCATTTCAATGAGATAGAGACAAATTGAGGGTGATATGGGATAAACTGTCCAGGCTGCATGAGCAAGAATGGTTTGGGGGGGGTCCACTAATTTTGGTTAAATTACCCATCATTTCAGCTGGATTGTTTTACATTTGGGAGGCACTCCAGCACCCGACTTGATGGTTATATTTGTGACAGAAAATGTTTGCAGCCTATTATAGTGTTCAAGCATGGATGTTTTGAGACTAAAGGGTAAGTCAGAGTATTCTGATGGAAAAGTCAATATCAGAAGCTCTTCACTTGGCGCGTAAGGCTCTGAGTTTGATGTTGTTGCGGTCTTGTTGAACATTTGAGGCAGACTGGAACTGGTATTATTGCAAAGATTAATAACATGGCTTCCTTTCAAAGGGTTCTGGTATAAGATTTACTTTAATGTGACTTTTTTACGCTGAAAAAAGCTGCAGGGAAGTTTGTTCTTTGTCAAAATGATTATTTCTGTTTGGGTATTTACACGATATTTTATCTGCATTTATAAAAGTGGTTTCAGACTTGCGAAAGTGTGCTTTTATAGGTAGACATTTTTATTGCTTCTAGGGAGGATAACTGCATAGTGAAGAAGTAGTCACTATATTCCATAAGTTGCTTATTTTCATGAAAGATGGTATTGTATGGCTGTTGCAGGAAAGCTGTTTCAGACTTCCAAATGTGGCATATGCTGACTTGCAATGGAAATAAATATACCTGATTCCTAGATATGCCAAAGTTTCACATCATTTACATATAATTTCCTGAAAATGTCTTCCTACACTTTCTCATACACCTAGTAGGCTATAACATGCATGCACAGACTTCTTGGCATGTATTGGAGGTCTGATAAGGAAACATTTTTAAGACTGTGAACCAGCTAAGATTTTATAAAACCCAGTTGCAGCTCCTTACAAGAGTTGTATCCTGACAAGATCCAGCTGATGCAGTCCATGTGTTTACTAGGCTTTCCTACCGAACATCCCTGCCAAACATTAAAAAGCATTATTTGGTTTAACAGTGGTCTTGACAAAAGATGCTATCACCAAAAGGTGGAACTCAACTGTTTTATTAGTGATGTTAGAATTAACTTTTACTTTTGAAGGATTATTACTACATGAAATCTGCTGAAGTCCCCGAGAAAAACAGACTAAAATTTCAAAGTTAATAGTTGCCCTTGATACTGAAGATAGAGCATCACAAGCCAACACAGGTATATGCCTAAGTGCAGACTGCTAGGGCCAAATGAAGGAGGAAAGTAAGTATAATAGCTCAGATTTTTGTACTTGAATTTAAATTAACATCTAAATGGTATACTGCAGTGTGTTACTTAATATATATTTAAAGTGATATTTAGCAGAAACTAAATGTGATAGAAATGATAAAATGTCTGACATCTCACTTTGAAAAAAATAAATGTATATACTTATGTAAACAATAAGGAAAATATTGTCATTGTTTGTTTTCTTTTACAAATGTCAAATTGTTTAGTTAAAAACATGAGCTATAACTTATTGCTTGACCAAAATTGGAAAGTCATCTTTGGGACAGTCATTCCTATTAGGAGGGTTAAAATTTTGTGTGTTTGTTTTAACTTAATAAGTTTTGGGAGTGTTCTTGGAGTATATTTGCATTTTTTTTTTTGTTTGAGGGCTTTCATTAAAACAAAAAGTCTTGAAAAATGGGACATCAAAACAGTGTAAGAAACTTCTCTGTGTGGAAGATTTTCAGTCCATATATCTCTAGTTAATCACTATATATATTAATCAGATCAGACAATAGTAGTAGAAGTAGGGAACTTAAACTCATCTAAAGTCAAAACAAAACAAAAAATATTAATAGGAAATATATAATTGTACAGCATTACTAAGTATTCGAAAGTAATCCAAGCAAGGCAGGCAGTCTGTTTCCAGTCGAAAATCCTAAATGGGACATCAATTCAAATGACAAGAAACAACTATATAAAAGATTAACTTGCCAAACATTTGTGTGAGCGTGTAAATACAAAAGTTCAAAAAACTAGCATGTATAAATAGTTGGAATAATAACTTCTTAACATAATGGCTAAGCTGGCTGGCTTAGCATAATGGCTATCCACTTGGAATGTAAATGGCCTCACAGGTCTAGACAAAAAGGTAAGAGGATCGAATTATATTACGAAATGCAGAATGAAAATAGTGATGGTGCAGGAGACATTTGGAAAGACAAAAAGGTAAGAGGATCGAATTATATTACGAAATGCAGAATGAAAATAGTGATGGTGCAGGAGACATTTGGAAAGACAAAAAGGTAAGAGGATCGAATTATATTACAAAATGCAGAATGAAAATAGTGATGGTGCAGGAGACATTTGGAAAGACAAAAAGGTAAGAGGATCGAATTATATTACGAAATGCAGAATGAAAATAGTGATGGTGCAGGACACACATTTGGAAAGATATGAGCATATGAATTTAATAAAGAAAGGGTTTCAACATGGATATTCAGCAGAATAGCAGGGACAAAGGAAAAGGGGAGGACTTCTACTAATTGCTAGAACAGCTCCAATAGTGAAAGACAAGGAAAAAAAAGATAAAATGGCCTATTTGTGGCTGTAAGGGGCTACTGGCATGGCATGAGGAAAATTATGCTGGAATGTATTTATGTTCCACCTAAAAATGGCTATCATTGAACTTAAGAACATTTTGGGAGAAATAATCAGCTTTCAGCAAAGAATATTACTTATAGGTGGGGACCAGAACTTGATTTGCAGCAGTTGAGTATGTATCTGGGAGACCGAGAAGGGAAAATATAACAAGAGTGGATAGATTTCTGAAGACATTTATGAAAATATTTGGTATGGAATATATGAATTCAATAGAGGGAACTCAAATAGAGTTTACATATTATTCCCCAAGGTACAATAACTGGGCTAGATTAAACAGAAATTATTTCACAGGAGCATGTGCATTTAATTGAAAGCTTCAGCACACATCCTGTAGCTATTTCCGATCATATACCAATAAAAACTAAGATAGAAATGTAGGATAATTAAGTAAAAATGAAACCCTGTCACTTTCCTAACTACCTGTTAAAAAGAGAGGAATGTAATGAATGGGTAGTGGAAATTATTCAAGGGTTAATAGGAAAGATAGAAATTTCTTCAGAAGTAAAAGCTAATGAGTAGGGTAAAATGAAAGTTGAGTTTAAAAATAGGGCAGAAATAAAAGAAAAAGAGATGTGGTTAAGAAGTAACAGTAGTTATTTAGAGGAGCTGACAAAGATCGAAGTATTGCTGAATAACGGGTATTTCAGAGAATAAGAAGAGGTGCAACTGCAGAGTGCTAAAGAGAAAATAAGAGAGTATCTGGATAACATCCATGAGTTTAGAAAAATTGCTGTTAAGCATTTTTTTAACAGTAACTTCAGAGCACAAAAACTTTTAGCACACTAAGTTAAACAACAGAAAGCAGAAAAGGTTGTTGAAAACAACGGGGAGCCTCTAACAAGAAAAATAACCAGAGATGCTACAGAGGTATTAGAGATATTTCAGAAATGCTATAACATTTTATATAAAACTGAGAAATGGGGAACTCAAGAAATAGTACAGATGAAAATATTTATGGGAGGTTTAAGTATGCCAAGGCTAGAGGCATATGAGGCTCGATAATTAACAGTTAATATATGGGGAGATGAGATAAAACAGTGACATTTAATCAATCTGTAGGAAAATCTCCAGGAACAGATGGTATTCTTGTGGAAAACTGAAGGCTAGGAAGGAAGAAAGTGATAAAGAACTGAAAGATTTTTAACAGTATTTTAAAAGTTGGGGAAGCACCAACTTCCTGGAAGAAAGCTGTGGTTGTTGTAATACCTTAAGTGGGTAAAGACCTGTCAGACCCAGTGTCATACAGACCTATTTCAATTTTAAATCATGATTATACAGTGTGTATGTCTATCCATCCATCCTCAACCACTTTTTCCCATTTTTCAAATGGGGACAGGGTGTCACTTCAACAGTGACAATAATCCAAGCCATGGTTTATGTCTATATTAGCTAAAAAATAGCAAAGGTGTTGCCAAAATCGATAGATATGGATTAATGTGGTGTTGTGGATGGGAGGCAAACATTTGACAACAGTAATAGAACAATAATGATCCAGATAGAAGCAGGATGTAAGAAAATACCGCTGTTGTTGGTGAGTCTTGATGCAAAGAAAGCATTAGACAGAGTAAGCTGGGGATTTATGAGTAAGGCAATGGAAGCATTTGCATTCCTTGATACAATAATAATGTTAATTAGGAAGATATATGTGGGATCAGAGGAAAGAAAGTGGTTATGTTCCTGTATGATAAGTTGTATCTCAACAGTGGAACCAGGCAGGGATGTCCTCTTTCCCTTTGTTATTTGCTTTCTATTTAGAGACATTGGCAAAGAAAATACAGGACTCAAAAATCCAAGAATATAATTTGTGTGGTAATGAAGAAAAGTTGACTTTATTTGCAGACAGCATTATCTTGAACTTTTCAAAACCAGAAAAGGGCATCTCAGTGCTGTGGAACATTTTGAGACAGTTTCATGCCTTTTCAGGATATAAAATTAATGACAGTAAAACAAAGGCTACAGCTATAAATTACATAGCCACACTTGAGCTCGTTCAGCAATACCCATATCAAGATATCAGGTCAGGGATATTTTATCAGTCAGAGGAGAAGTTGTGGACAATAATTAATAAAGAATTGAAAGAATTTATCTGGGAAGGGAAGAGGGCAAGAGTTAATTTAATCCTTTCAATAGAACAAGGTGGTTTAGGATTACTTGGTTTGAAGTGATACTTTAGAGCTACACAATTAAGGCTCATATACATAACACATGCAGAAAGCCATAGTTCAAATTGGAAAGGGAGATAATAATACAGGAAGGACATTCAAGAAATAAGGAGAGAATGGCATTTTAAAAGCAGATCATTAAGGAAAATTATAACAGCGTTACACAACATTATATTCCTAAACTAGAAGAAAGTATTCAAAGAACTAAGCCACTATGAGCATGGGAAAGGAGATTTTGATGATATTGATGACTGCAATTAAGGGTTAAGAGAAGAGCCCAGAGAGGGCTGAATTTACTTACTGAATTTACTTGAATTTAGAAAACTGTCAAAAGACTGACAGTAAGATATGACAATAATACTGATGACAACCACGACTAACAATATCAGTGATAGTTGCTTTGATTTCCCTTTTCTATTAAAAGGGCTACTCCTGCAGTTCTGCCTATTGAACATAGGTGTTCACTACTCAAAATAGAGAGGAGAAGAAAGGTTCCCATTTAAACTTTTTCACACTCAGCAGTCTTGTATTACACTATACTACTAAATTATTCAGAGTTTCCCTTTAGATTTCTGAGCTTGTCTGTTCATTTTCTAGTAAAGGTAGAACTGCTATGTATTCATCTAAATCTGGTTGTCCAAAAGTCTGAATTCTGCCTGAAAGACACATGACACTTGTTGGAGATACTAAGTGACATTGAGAACATCTGCAATGATTGTGTTTTTGTGTCATTTGATGCATTCTCTTTACACACTTGCATTCAGCAGGACACAGGCATTGACTTTGTTAGAAGTTATCTTACAAAAGTTTTCTGACTTTAACAAAAACCTGATAAACACTATTTGAATCCTGTTGAAAGTGGTTTTAGGAAACTTTTTCATGTTTCAAGGGAAATACTATAAACAAAAACACAGGAGTTGCTATGGGGGTAGCCCCCATATTTGCTAACCTGGTGATGGCTTGGTGGGAGGAGGTATACCTCAAACCTTACCCCTTGCTTGAAAAGGTAGTCTGTCACAGGATATTTATAGATTCAAACATTTTTTCTATGGAAAGGAACCAAAGTAGATCTACATCAGTTGTTTGACTTCATTAATTCCAATACTCCATTTCTATGGTTCACTATGAGTGACGTAGGAAAGGCCATCAATTATTTGTACACCACAGTTTTCCTAGAAGAAGGAGCTTTTCAATTTGCAAGTACAATTTTCAGAAAAAAGACCTTTGTTTATCAATACCTTTACAGGAATAATCAACGCCCTTTTCATATGAAGAAAGGGGTGATAAAAGGGCAATACATCAGACATAGTAGGCTCGCCAGTAATCAAACTATTTTTGAGGAAGAAGCAGATTATTTAAAATTGCTTTTCCTCCAAAAACACTACGACATTGACTCGCTTACAAATATCATCAAGGAAGTATTTCTGCACAGATCAAACAAAGCCAAACCTATTTGGATGAAAAATCAGCCAGAGACTATGGCAAACAGGGAACATGAGTTGACATCTACAAATACTTTATTGGTTAAATGCACCATGGCTTTTCCACTTCCTATTTCCAGTGACATGCATCTTATCAGAGACATACTCAAAGACAACTGCAAAATTATTTTAGGAAATGGTGAATTAGCCAACATTATGCTGTGGCAACCCCTAACCAGGAAAAGCCGAAAGACACAACAACAACAACATTGGTGACAGCCCTTTGTTTACCTACAAAAGTATTCATAACCTGAGATCCATGTTAGAACACCATCAAACTACACTATCAAAAACAAATACATGTGGTACTTACAAATGTGGCAAGTGTAAGCAATGCTGATTTATTAGCAACACTTCTAACATTCATATCAAGGCACTGAATTTAAACCTTTGGGTGAGAAAGAGATATAATTTTGATTCACAAGGAGTTGTTTACTTGGCATGTTGTGATTCTTGCCCAGGGTTCTGTGTTGGAAAAACTGTGAGAAAGCTGTCAAGAAGAATTTATGAACACAATTTGGCTATCAATAATAAAAGGCACTACAATTCTTTAGCCAAACACTCACTAATGTGCACTAATTTCCAAAAAATCCAGGTTTTCATTGTAGATGCTGTCAGTATCGACGAATTTGTAGGTAATTACAATGTTCTACTTGAATGCTGTGAATCCTGGTGGCAAATAAGACTGCAGGCAAATATGTTTCCTGGTCTTAATGAAACAGTAAACATTGAATGTTTTCTGATGCCATAAATACTTTAAATAAACTTTAAATAAACATAGGCTAAAGGACACTGAGTCTCCAATTTGTAAAAAAATGCAAGAACAGGTTTATTGCATTGCTAATGAAGTAACCAAACAATACAATACAAAAATAAATTGTTTATTTTTGCATCGTATTGTTTGGTTATTTCATTTGAAACGCAATTCATTTTTTACAAATTGGAGACTCAGTGTCCTTTAGCCTACGTTTGTTTCCTGATTTGCAGTTTGGATTCGTTTGTTGAATTATAAATACTTTAAATGCTAAATACTGTTGCTCAAACTAGCTATGATGTTCTCATTTACAGAAATATATTTTCATTTTAGAAAAATTATATTAGAAGTTTACCATTTGAGATAGAGAGTAGCATTTCTGATTGGTTAGTACTTGGTTATATTTCTTGAGCATGTTTTAAAATACTCTGTAACTTTAAAAAGTAAAGAGGGATCAGAGACAAGTATTTTATTGGTTAAGGATGATCATGTGATTCATATGATACTTTTTTAAACTTGGATTGCGTACTTGGTTTTAACTCTGTTAAAGTTCTATTGAAAATAAAAGGTCGAAAGCGCTTAGTAGTTAAAACTTGTGTTTGGGACTCCTTCCATGCTTGCCTCTGTAGGATTGTTCAAGGTTCACATAGCAATGGAAATAATACTGATGACAACCATGGCTAACAATATTAGTGATACTTGCATTTATTTTCTTTTTCAGTTAAAAGGGCTATTCCTGCAGATCCCCTCATAGAACAGAGATGCTATAACTGTCTGCATTCAATACTCAAAACAGAGAGAAGAAAGGTTACCATTTAATATTTTGAGCACCTAGTAGTCTTGCATTATACTATACTAGTCAATTGTTCAGAGTTTCCCTTTACATTTCTGAGGTTGTCTGTTCATTTTCTAGTGAAAGTAGGACTGCTGTGTATTCATGAAAAGGCCTTAGCTGATTAATGCAAACCCATTTAAATACAGCTTCACCAGTGCTTTTTGTCTTTACTCCTATCTTTTAGGCTACTGGGGAAATCCTACTTCTTTTTAAGAATGGTCTGTCCCAGCTTGGCAGAAATTAGTTTGTTTTTGCCATATCCTGGCTATAGTTGAAATAGAATACCTTGTCACTGATATGGTACTCGATGGGGCTGACCTTTCTATCATAATGTAGGCCTGTACATTATTTTCCAAATTGCTATGAGCAAAGGTCAAAGTTTCTTTTAAGTGTTCATGTAGATGGGTCACACAATCATAGGCAGTGCCAGACTAGCATCCTCTGTGGTATACAGAAGATGCAAAGGCAGCACCATTCTTCTACCAGTCATCATCTCAAAGGGTGTGACACCTGTGGACTTATTGACAGTTATTATCCCAGGCAGTGGAATGGATGGCCATTAATACTAGGGATAATTTAACATCCCAGTCTTTTCCTGTAGGACTGAGGTATTTTTTTTAGTATAATGGATTATAATCTGATTTGCTCTCTCTACCTGACCTGAGGACTCTGGATGATGGGACACATGCAACTTCCTTTGCACTCCCAACATTTTCAGTACATTTTCTATTACCTCACTAGTGAAATGTCGTCCTCTATCAGATTCTACTCCCATTACTAACCCCCAGAGACTAAACACATGGTTGATCAGCAGCAGGATAGTTGTTTCTGTGGTGTTATTAGGATCAAGCAAGCATTCAATCCAGTTTGTAAATTTACATGTGACAGGTAGTAAGTACTGATTAACCCGAAAAGACCTGAATACTGCACCAATACAGCCAGTTTGGAGATCAGACCAGGGCATTGTGATTCCTTTTACCTGCAGGAGTGTCCTGTGTCTAGGAGAAACTGGCTGGAACTTGCAGCATGTTAAACATCCCTATACATACTTAGTAACATCACTGCACATGTGAGGCTAGTAAGCAACCACTTTTAGTCTCTCTTAAGTTTTTGTCCCCCCCATGGGCTCTTGTTGATTCATCATGTGCCTGCTGTAGCATGACACCTCTGTGCCCCAAAGGTATTACCCACTGGAATCTATGTGAGGTATCACCTGTCCTAAACAGGAGACCATCCTTTATCAGAAACCTATCTTTTTGGTTGTACTTTGCCTTGGCTTCAGTTGGATTCTGAATGGAATGATAAAACTTTCCTGCAGTCTCATCTTCCTGTTGTTCCTGTTACATTTTACCAAGTAAAAATCAGGGACTATACAAGTGCAAAATATACTCCTGTTCCTGCCTTCTCTGTTGACAGGTAGCTGCATCTGCACTTGCCTGTATTGGAGGAAAGTCCCAGGTTTAACCTTTTAAGGCACCTTTTTTAGCTACAGTATCAGCTAGATCAAATCCAACTGTTGAATGACCTTTGACCTTCTCCCAGTACACTGTTCAGCCATGATCTTGTACTAACTGATCTGTAGATAAGATTAATTCAGCATACATACCTCTTTTTCTTTAAGGTTGAGCATGCTATTTGTTTCCAGCCTGGCAAATGCGTAAGCAAGTTATGTCTAGCATAATCAGAGTCTGTTCTGATTACAAGACCCTGCAAGTTGAACTCGACTTCTGTCTGTATGGCTACATATACAGCTGCTAACTCTGATTAGTTTGGTGTCCAAGCTGGTGCTTGATAAGAGGTCATGGGTTATCTTCATGCCATATGACCCCCAAGCAATTGTACCTGTTTCCCTCTTGACTAAAAGAGCAGCCATCCACATATGCTTTAGGAAGGTCTTTGCGCATATTGTCATCATAATAGTATTGTCTGTTTTGCTGCCAAGTAAAGTCTAATACTGAATCCTGCTGAGGTGGTTGCTTACTTTCTACAGATTCTGAGCAGTCATGCATTTGCTGATCTGCCAGTCCTTGGGCAATTAGTTTTTTCTTGTTTTTTGCATATTTTAATTCCAAAGGTTGGCCCCGGAGGGCTAAGGTCCAGACCACAATTCTGCTGCTAGACACATTACCATCCCTTAGTTTCTGGCTTCCCAGGAGGGCAGTGGGCTGACGCTGTGTCTGTACTACAACATTTTACCACAAATATAGTTTTTGAATCTCTGTGCTGCCCATACAGTAGAAAAGAGAGCCTTTTTGCACTCATAGAACATTTTCTTTACCTCCCTTAGGGTATTGCTAGCATAAGCTATACCACGGTGATCATAATCATGTCTTTGATATAGGACAGCACTGGTACTACTGTCAGTATGCCTGTTTGTAGATAAAAGTCCTTATTTATCTGTAGATATGCCAAGAATGGGGCCTGACTCAAGCTATCCTTTAAATCTTGCATGGCTTTTTCCTGCTCTTTCATCCCATACCCAGGGTTCTGATTTCTTTAGCAGCTTTGTGATGGAATATGCCTCTTCTGTGTGGTCCTGAGTAAACTGCCTAGAGTAACTGCAGATACCTAGAAAGCTTCTCAGCTCCTTCAGTTTTTTTGAAGGGTTTTTTCCATTGGATAGCCTGTATTTTGCTGTTTTGAGGGTATAGCCGTTCAGTCCAATTTCTTACCCTAGATAGTTAACCTTGGTTCTGAACTACTGTCCTTTTGTGAGGGACAACTTGGCCCCAGCATTCTTTAGCTGGTTCAACACAGAAGTGACTTCAGTCAGATATTCCTCAAAAGTGTTGGATTTGATTAATACATCATCCACATAAATTAGATTCCCTCTAATGTTTGCATCAAGCATGGCCTTAAGTGGAAAGATATTTACATCTGTAGGGGAGTTCAGGTACCCAGAAAGACACCTATTCCAGGTGTACTGTATTTTTTACTGATTTTGAGGGTGAACCTTACAGCTCAGAATCCACTTTAGATGTCTGTTATCCTTAAGTATTTTGCACTGCCAACCCTAGCCAAGCTTTGATCTAGATATATCATGAGGCAACAAGATAAGGGCATTTGCCAATTCAGCTTTTATTAGTCAATATGAGCCGAGAAATGTTTATTAAAATTACCGTACAAAATCACATCTCGGTTTCGGCTAAAAGCCTTCCTCAGTGTATTTAACCCAGTAATACAAATCTCAGCATTTTATAGCTGTTACATAAGTTTTATCCACCCATATCATAAATAATTAAGTGCTTTATAGTGATCATGTGATTGAATACAAATTCACTTATTGTGGAGATCAAAAGGAATCATTTTATACAATAAGTAATATAACACTGTAAATTGCCATGAATTAAAAATACATCCAACCAACCATTTTCATGAAAAACATGTTTCAAAAGTGATCATTTAACCCTGGTGAGAAAATCCTACCTAACGTAATGATCCAAGTCCTTGTAGGGAATTTACAGTGTTATATTACTCATCTGGCACATCAGACCTCACAAAAATTACTTTTATCGTTGTCTCATCCTTTTCTAAATAGCATGTCATTCTGGTTGGTTTTAAACTTTTAAACTATTTCCAAAGGGAAAGGTCTTAATTTACCTGTGACCACAAGACCTCATAAAATTAGTCAGTTAAAGGCCTAACCTTTGCAGTAGATCATTACCAATTAATAAATCATCTCCTGACTCACTTCCATTTTTTCAAACTTTAGCTTAAGCCATACGTGTATCCTATAACCTGCAGGCCATCACATAGGATTTTCAGCCTCTTAATATCAGAGTTACTTCAACTTCTGAGTCTATTAGGGCCTCATGCTTTAAGCTGCTTTCCACATTTACTTCAAAGTACAACCTATCTGCACTTTCCTTAGGGATTAAGTTGCCCAAGGAGAATTTGTTTTGCTCTATCCCTTTTAACAAGGCAGTATCAATGCTACTGACAGTAGGACCTTTAGGATTTCATAGGTTCATAGGTGTATGCTAGGCTAACAATCTTTATGGCCCTTATAAGTCTAACCGTGCAACCCAAATGTGACCCACAAATTTGAATTATAAAGGTGGCAATTTACTGACTGCTTGTGTCCATCAGAAACATGGGAGCCAGATCAGGGGTGAATTTCTGATTACCCATCCTGGTCCAAATTGAGCTTAAATAGTGATAGGGATAGGGAGGAACTCTGATTCACAGGGATGGGGAGCCTGTTCCAGTGAATGGGAATTTTCTGAGAAAAAAAAAATCTGCCTCCCCAACATGTCCTGTTTATATTGCAAGCAAAATATATACCTAATAATCTAGTGGTTTTGATGCTGTTTTTTTGTGATTGTGCAAAAAGTTCATCAAAACACTGTTCAGGTATGTTGGAGCCTCTAGTGGGTGTATTCACTGTTTGGTCAAGGGTGTTTGTATTTATGAAGATCAGGAATCTCTTTGCCTGTAGATTTGAGGCTATGCATGATTCCCACTGTATAGTGGAGTAACTAAAGTCTCCCATGAGTAGGGTGTTAGGTTGGATGGCAAGTGTCTGCAGTAGGTCCAAGTATGGATTGTGAGCTTCTTAGGACATGGAGGGTGTCCTACAGCTGATGATGGCATGGTACAGGATTTAGTCTATAGTGATCTGCACATTGAGGAACTCCAACATGCCATCCTGTTTGACCACCCTAGAGGGATGCTTGTTACTGATGTATATTGAGACACCTCCACCTTTAGCCCTTATCTGTGCAACTACTGGTCTAAAAGTGTGGAAGGCACTGAAACCTTGCACTGCCAGGGTACTCTCTGCCACTTTAAAGTATGTCTCAGTAACTGCACAGATGCCTATATTTTTTAGTATGTGGACAGCTTGGAGGGAGAGCAGCTATTTATTTAGACTCCTGGCATTGAACAGTAACACGTTGAGGTTCAGTTGAGTTGAATTTGCTATGTTATTAGGTTTGTCAATTTGGTATTGCCTAAAAAGGGACTGTGGGGGTAGATAAAGTTTTAGCCAGTATTGAAAGTCTAGAGGGAAGAAGTGCAGACCATCCATGGCAAAGCAACATGGTCTGTTAACCATGTCCTCTAAACCTGACAAATACTGGATCCCCTTAGAATGACACCAGAAAGACAGCCAGTTGTTGAAATCAGTCATTTTTGCTCATATTGTGGCATCATCCACGGTGATTATAAAATGCTGATCAGTGCTAGGCTTATACCAGCCTCAGACACATAGTCTGAAAGCTCCATAATGTCTGTCTTCATATAGTCCAAGTCCAAAGAAGTACATTTCCATTAATTTATACCTATGTGGACTATGATGGAGTCATACTGGTACCTAAGGCATAATGACTTGAGTGTGTGTGTGTGTGTGTGTGTGTGTGTGTGTGTGTGTGTGTGTGTGTGTGTGTGTGTGTGTGAGACTTGACAGACTCATAAGCAACTAACAGTTATCTTCTCCTTGGTCAACCTGGTTAGAGGGGCATCAGTATATATTACAATGGAGTCCCTAATGATGAGAGTCCTGGGAAGTGTGTTTGCTTGTCTTAGGGGCTTTGTGGGTGGGGCTGCATTGAGAGTGTCAGTATGTGTTGTGTTAGGTGTTTTTTTTTTCTGAGTGCTTTAGGTTTGTTGAGATATAGCTTTGACAATGGGTGGTGTAGGTGACCTTTGTTGTTTAGGAAGATTGCGTTTAAGTGCCTCAGCATATGTTAGTCTATGAGTGTGTTGTGTACTATGTGAGGTGGATGATATGTGCATGCTTTCAACAACATAATGTGCACTTGTATGCGAGTTTAGCCTCCAGTGTCATTGTGTAAGTATGCCTCTCACATATTCTGTCTGTTTCTTTAAGGATTAAGTGGCTGTCTCAAGATGCCCATATCCAACAAGCTGGCTACAGAGATGTTAGGAAATTGCATATCCATGCTGTCATGTCCTTTGATTTGTGCACTGCAAGAGGGTGGTTTATTAGGATTAGAAGGCTGTTAAGGGTACTTTGTTGGTGCATTCTAATAAGAGGGCTTTATTGGAGCAGATTTGCTAAATAGTACTAAATTCTATTAACTTTAATGTTTACACAATATTTAATTCTACTAAATCTGTAGGTACTTCCAGTTGACTCCCAACTAGCTGCTCTGAGTTTGCTGGCTCACAAGATATTTGCATTATATTACTGCTTTAGAGGGTACAGTTTTATGGACTGCTCTACAGGGAAACTTTACTTTCTAGGTGCTTGCTAATGTACAGGACACTGTCAACTTATTTATAGCAGAACAGAAAAAAAACTAATTAATATGAGCCTCCTAGCCAATAAAATGACTTTGCTATGAGTCCTTTTGTGTTTTTCCTAACTCAGATAGATCAGACAAACAGCCCCTGTGACAAAATGAATAAACCTAGTCCTCCTAATGTAAAAACATAGTAGAAGAGACGCACAAGTGCAATGCTATCAAAAACCACTTAAACAACTAACTGGAGTTCTACACAAATGCTTTATACAAACACCTGAAAAACTGCATTGACAGACCCTTTCTTGATAGGACCAAAACAAGCTACTCAAGGAAGAGCAAAACTGCCAGGTGGACAACTGCCATTAACCAGTTTAACAATGAGAGGAAGAAATTCCTGTCTAAGAGTAAGAGGGAGTGAAACACTCCCTCCTCAGCTTAAACAAGAAAATAAGACTTCTTGTGAAGTTCTCCAAAGCAAACTACAAATCCAAATTAGTTTATACCAACTAAGGAGGACCATAAGGAGTTCTTTTGTTACATCTGTAACCTAAAAGGAAAGGACCAGATTTGTGCTAAACTAGTAGTGATACCACATATACTGAGCCCATGGACATTGCTAACCTGTTAGCCGACAGATTCTGTGAAAACTTCACTCCCCTGTCCCCGCCACACTTATCCCAATACATCCCTACCATCTGTTCTCTACCTTGTATCTATAAAGAGCAGGTCGTAAACGCCCTCTCTAAGGTCAAAAGCACAACATCCACGGGACTTGATAACATCCCAGGCTGCATCCTACATGGGCTCAAACATGAATTAGCAATGCCATTGGGTACTCTTTTCAGTCACAGTGTAAGCACTGGCTTCATCCCAGCTGAATGGAAAAAGCCTAACGGTACCCCTTGCACAAAGGTGATGCTTCCACTGACCATGGGAACTATAGACCTATTAGCCTGACTAGCCTTATCTGCAAAGGCCATGGAGAGAGTCATCAAGGACCTTATCAACAAAGATATTGGTAATGTCCAAACACTTGACCCTACTCAATTTGGATTTGTCAAAGGGAAATCATGCCTGTTAAACCTTGTGGATTTCTTTGAGACAGTCACCAAGGGCCTTGATGAGGGGAAATATGTACATACAGCCTACCTAGACTTAGCCAAGGGCTTTTGACACTATCCTCCACTCAGGCATAATTGACAAACTCATCCAGCTAGGTATCAACCCATTTATCATTAGATGGGTCACTAACTGGCTCACTGATAGAACCCATATAGTCAAAATAGGGGAATCCACCTCCAACAGCAGACCTGTAACCAGTGGTGTTCCACAGGGATCAGTCCTGGGACAACTACTGTTTGGAATCTATTTCTGCAAAGGGCAAGATAAAACTAAAGGTCTGTAGCTGAAAAAGTTTGCTGATGACTGCAAACTGGGAGTAGTCATACAATCTCCAAACAATGTCAACATCCTAGCACGTGAGTCTTACACAAACAAATAACTGGTGCCAAAGTCATGGCCTTAAACTCAATGCAAAAAAAGTGTATTATCATCCCTTTCAGTAAGAGTGGTGTTCCTGCTAACTACCACGTCAATAAAACCACCCTAAGTATGAACTCAGTGGTGAGAGATCTGGGCACACAGGTTGACAGCATCCTTACCTTTGACCACCATGTCTCCACAGTGATAAGAAGAGCATTATATATTGCTCATCTCATAAGTAAGGACATTGCCTCCAGAAAAAAAAGAAGTTATAACCTCCCTGTATTCTTCACTCATCAGACCAATCATTGAGTACAATGCCCCTTTTGGTATGTATCTTTCCAAGCACCTGCAGCAATTGGAGAGACCACAAATGTTCCTCACAGGGAAAATTGAAGGTCTTCAGCATCTGTCCTATGAGGATAGTCTAAAATCACTGTCACTCTATTCTGTTTCATACAGACTACTCGTAGGCAATTTCTGCCTTATAACAATCTTTGCCCTGCTTTATTAGAAATGCTGCATATCCTTAAGTCAAATGGTACATGGGTTATCCACTCTAATGGCCTTAACCTGGTATGTGATATTAATGGAACCTGACTGAGGTACAGATTTTTCTCCCAGAGGTTACCACACCTTTATAACAGACTATCAGTTCATGTCAAGCAGAGCATCTCATTGGCCCTCTTCACACACAATTTGGGCAATTGGATTGGTAACCGTAAATTCACCCCAGGGATTCCAACTATGTTCCTCTTAGACAGGGGCGATAGGTTCTGATTGGGGAAATAATGGTAAAACTTAGCTAGGCTTTTAAGAGCCTTAGGGTCATTAGCCTAGTAACCTCCTATGATCCTATGGAAATCCCTTGCTGAAGGCAATTTCAAGATAGTCTTAAAGCAGTAACATTAAGAGGAAGATTTTTTTTTTACAAAAAGATCAGTGAAGTGCACACATAAAACATGAAACAGTAGCAATCACTCAACATTACTTACATGTGATTTAGCAGTCAAAGTTACTTAACTTTGCCTGGATGACACTGTATACAAGTAAAATACTTCTGGAATGCAGGCTAGTACTTCAAGCTTTGCTGAGCTCCTGAAAAAAGAGCAGGAGACAATATGTATAAAAAGGTAGTTTACTCAAGAGCAGTACTGGTTTGCTGGGTGGGGACACAGTACCACAGATCTATGGTAATAATGGGTGGGAAAAGTGCACAAATAACTTATACAACAGTCAATAGCAATGAAAGAGGTGACAGAAGGACTTTGGAAATGAGATTATCATAAGAAGTGGAGGCCAGAGACAAAAGTTTATAAAACAGCAACAGCAAATGGATGGGAAGTTTGAGTAGAACAAGCAGGCTAGCTAGAGAGGCATCTAATTAAATAAAGGCAATATTGTAGCTCTTTCAGAAACTTTAGCTTAATGTGTTAGTGGGGGATGGGGGCAGACACAGAATGCAACTTTAAGCTGGTAAAAGATAAGCAGAATATAAAAGCACCCAAGTACAAACTGGAGTAGAGACAATTCTCTCACTATTGAACTTATACTATAGTTTAAGGTACCAGACTATGCAAACATTTACCAGTAACAGTGTTTATGGAAAAATGAAATAAAAATTACTAAGGCTCAAAATATGGCAGTAGTACACAGTTCTACCACAATTGTGAATTAGCCTACAAGACTATGGCCCACCAGGGTTTAAAATACAGCTTTTACAAGTAATTCTACTTGTGGAAATAGAAGCACAGAATTATGCAGAAACACAATCATCCCACAACTGTTAATTAAAATACAAGCCTAAGGTCACAGAGCAAACTAAAAAGATGCATATAGATGAAACAAAGCAGAAAAGTACAAAGTGCTCTTACCACACATGTTACTGTTAAGCATAACTTGAATATTTAAGCAGAATTTAAATAATTAAAAATAATTTAATTATCCTTCTTTTTTTGTTGAAAAGCTAGTTACTCACAGTTCCACACCTCTCCAAATGTTGGATAAAATACACTGGGTAGGGTAGCTCTGTGATGGAAATAGGAGGCTAGCTAGAGAGGCATCCTATCAAATAAACTCAATATTAGATAACCTTTGTAAACTTTAGCTTATTGTGTCAGTGGGGGATGGGGCAGACACAGAATGTAACTTTAAGCAGGTAAAAGATAAGCAGAATTTAAAAGTACCGAAGCAGAAACTGGAGCAGAAAGAATTATCTCACTATTGAACTTCTACTACAGTTTAGGGTATCAGACTATGCCGAAATTTACCAGTAACACTGTTTATGGAAAAATGCAGCAATGAGTTTCCAGTGAGAGGTCACCTTTGGAGACAGTGTTTTGTGTTAGATTTACTATGCATGCTTCTTTCAAATCAGTAACCATACCAGAATCATTCACCTTAGCAGCTTATTAAGAGACAGAAAAAAATGTTCAGTTGTTATTGGAATTACCATTGTCAGTAGGAGTAGGATTGCAGGGTACTCCAGTTTCAAGAGGAGGGAAATCAGGAGGACATGAGGATTTGTTGTTCCAGAAATTTTGGAACAGAGAATTCAGTTCGTCTACCTGTTCTCTTATATGTTTGACCTCATCCTGTGTCCTGCTTATTTCTTCTCTATAAGGGGAATTAGGTCTGCTTCTGAACTGGTATCTTTTACAGTGTTTGGTACTCTCTGTAGAGGTCCCTGCCAGAACCATGTTTCTGTCTCCCCCGTATCGCCTGTCATTTTGTTTAACTGGTCCCTGTCTTCTGGCTAACTGTCCCTGGACAGAATATGACTGAGAGCAGAATAAGGGTGTATTGGTACATACCAAAGGGGGCATTGTACTCAATGATAGGTATGATGAATGCCAAATATAATAGAGCAATGACTTCCTTGCACCTAGATGCCATAACTTTGTTTATAAGTTGCAAAACATAGAATGGTATCTTCACTATTGTAGACACAAGATGGTCAACTGCTAGATTGCTGTCTATATGTGTGCCCAAGTCCCTGACTACTGGGTCAACCTTTAGGGGTGGGTTGTCAATATGATAGTTATCAGGGGTGGATAACATCCTGAAGGATACTGTTATGCATTTCTTGGGATTTAGTTTTAGTCCATGGCTCTCACAACAGCCGTTTGTCTGTGTCAGCCTTTCTTGTACAACATTTGTGTTGGTGGGAGATTCAATGATAGCTCCTAATTTGCAGTCATCTGCAGATTTAGTCAGCCAGAGGCCATTGACATCTGAGAAGTAAATCCCAAAAAGGAGAGGACCCAGGACTGATCCTTGATGGACTCCACTTGTGACTGGCTTTTTTGTAGAGATGGACTCCCCAATTCTGACTTCCTGAATCCTGTTTGTAAGCCAGCTGGTTATCCACTGGGTGACATAAGGGTTTATGCCTAACCTCTTGTGTTTGTCAAGAATGCCTAAGTGGGGAAATGTGTCAAATGCCTTGGCCAGGTCAAGGTAGGCAGTATGAACCATTTTGCCCTCATCCATTGCTTTGGTGATCTTCTAAAAGAGGTCCACTAGGGTGAGTAGGCATGACCTGCCCTTGATGAAACCAAGTTGGGTTAGGTCCAATGTCTAGAGTTTTCCCATGTCATTATTGATCATTTCCACATTAATTATTTCCATGGTTTTGCACATGAGACAAGTGAGACTTATGGGTCTGTAGTTTCCATGGTCTCTAGATGGCCCACATTTATGCAGAGGGATGACTGTTGCTGTTCTCTATGTTTGGAGGCTACAGTTAAATAGCAATTCCAGAGGGCCTGATAGCTCATGTTTCATAGTTTTTAGAAGGCATCTTGGGATATTGTTTGGGTCCACTGATGCAGCTGTCTTGCCCTTAGAGAGAGCACTGAGAACCTATTCCCTATTGATAGCAGGAGGAGATATATTTGATGGTATTTTCTGAGAGAAAGCTGAGGGGGAGAGAAGGGTAAAGTTGGAGCTGAATTTTTGGCCATTAGATTTGCCATGTCTTCTGGTTCAGTTTAGGTGGTTCTTGTTGCCATTGAGGCTACAGACGTAGCTAAAGAATGCCTTATGGTTGTCCTTGGACTAGGAGGCCAAATTTACCTCAAGTTTGGCTTTGGTAGACTTTATTTGTCCTCTGAGCTGTTTGTTTAGTTTAATGGGTGCTTCTATCCTGCTGGGTACTGCACCTCCTAATTTTTGGTCTTGTAACCATCACTGAAGAAGGCTGTATTGCTGAAACCAGTTTGATATTGGTGCTGCCACATTAAAAGATTATTGTTTCCACTCTTCTTGGTGCTGGCTGTGTTTTTTGGATTGAGCTCTGAGTTTTGGCCATTGACACTAGCCATACTTGCGAGAGCTGCATTTTATGTACCTCCCAATTTTTGCCATAATTTTTTTTTTAATCTTCTGTTATACAGTGTATTGATGTTGTGATTCCACCACTATGGCTTGTTTTTTGAATTAGTTTTGTATGACTTTCTGGTGGTTACAACTGCCCCTGTGCAGCTATTAACATGTTTGCATAGGGTTTCTGTGAACAGTTCCTTATAGGCCGCATTGTTCTCAGGGTTTATGAAGGCTTGAAATTCTGCCAGGTTATCACTTAATAGTAGGAAGTTAGCCTTAGAGTAGTTCCTGAATATTCCAGGGTTAGCTGGGGTTCCAGATTTTATTTTTACTTCAGAGGAGACCATTTTGTGGTCTGACCTTACCAGACAGACATTACACTAGGGGGTGTACAGCACTCTCCCATGTTAGTAAGGACCAGATCTACTATGGTTGTACCCTTGGTTGTTATGTTGACAATGTGGTCTATAGAGTTTCGGTTTACAAAATCCAGGACTCTTGGTGCCTGTACATTTGGTGTTGCATATGATTCCCAATTAATAGTGGGGTAATTGAAGTCACCCATGAATATGGTATTGGGTTAGATGATGAGTATTTCCTATAAGTTTAAATACATGGTATGGGTTTCCTAGGTCATCGAGGAAGGGCCTATAGCTTGCAAGGAAGTGGTACTGGATTTTGCCTATGGTGATTTGAATGTGGAGATACTCAAGTGCATTGTCCTGTTTGACCAGTTTTGAGGTATAATTATTTTGATGTAAATTGAGACACCTCCACTTCTATTCCCTGTTTGTGTAGTAGCTGGTCTGAATGTGTGGAAAGCATTATAACTTTGCACTGTTGGTGTGCTCTCCCTGGTTATAAACCATGTCTCAGTAACTGCACAGACCTCAGCATCCTCTATGGTGAAGAGAGCTTCTAGAGGGTGGAATTGTTTTGTTTAAACTCCTACCACTGAGCAGTAACACCTTTAGATTTTCTTGGTTTTGATTTACTAGTACATTCAGTCTGGTATTTCCCAAAATACGACACTATGGGAGAGGACAATGCTTTAGCTAATATTCCGAAAGCCTAGAGGGGAGAGGTGCAGACCATTCTTGACAAAGTAGCATTCAGATGGCCATCTCCTTCCATGCTGACAAATATTGCACCCCCTTAGAATGACACCAAAAACTAAGCCAATTTTTAAAGTCAGTCTTCTTTTGTTCTTATTGTGGACTCATCCTCTGAGAAAGTAAAATGCTGCTCAATGTTAGACTAATACCAGCCTAGGGCACATATTCCAAGAGCTCCATGATGTCTCTATTCATATAGTCTAGAGAGGTATGTCTCAGGTCATTTACACCCACATGAACTATGAGTGAGTCATACTAGTACTTAAGGTGTAATGAACTGAGTATGCGCATAATGTGGCAGATCCTGCCCCTGATAGGCAACTGACCTTGACATTCTTCTTACTCAGTCTGGTGAAAGGGACAGCAGTGTGTTTCACAATGGAGTCTCTATTACAAAATAGTCATCATAGATGATGCCATGACCAACACATAATGCAAGCTATCAACCAAACACACAAAAGCTTGACACCCTATATCAAACTAAACCCTACCTGAGTGACCAGGCTAAGCAAACTATTGCCTCTACTCTACTGTTACTCACCCCCCCATATCCTGCTCCTGTATCTGTCAACAGGCAAGATGTCTGAATAACCATGCTAGAAAAACGCTACAACAAAATACCTAAATTTGCAGTTGATATGCCTTATTGATACCATCACTGCATAGTTCTAAAACAGATAAATTAGTTAGAATTGCCTCACCATATAATACTCACACAAACTAAAAACTGTTCATAATCTAATTTTCAACATGAAAAATGGCAAACACTAAAAATGTTATCCAGCCTTACTCCTCGTCTAGGACTCTTCACTCTACTGACAAAGTTTTACTGCACCAATTAAATCAAATAATTTTGCAGGTGATTCGTTGTATTCTTAGCACATCTCTAAAGTTTGGACTTCCATTCCCATCTCATCCATACAAACTAACAACTTGAAATCCTAAAGGTGTTGTTGTTTTGTTCATTCACCACACCTGACTAATCCCCCTAATCCATCCTTGTCTACTCTATCCTATTCTGCTGTAAAATGACTACTTGGTCAGTAATCATCTATTCTATCCTGTACTATTATGTCTACTTGGCCACGTACACTGTACCATACTCTCCTCGTCTGTACCATCTTACAACTATAAAACACTATGGATCTAAACTTTGTTAGTCTAAACACTGATTTTGATCTACCTTTGAATGATTCTCATACCACTGTGTTGCCTATATCATGATCATAATATGTTTGTATGCTGCCTATTTATATGTTTCCTGCCATTGTTTTTGTTTACTCACCATTGTAGCTCAAATAATCATTTTTTCTCATTATTTTATGC
Organism: Protopterus annectens; assembly: GCF_019279795.1. Classification (NCBI taxonomy): domain Eukaryota; kingdom Metazoa; phylum Chordata; order Ceratodontiformes; family Protopteridae; genus Protopterus; species Protopterus annectens. The sequence continues at coordinate 185,801,882 of NC_056733.1, forward strand.
TGAAATGATTTATTGCACTATGTATGTGTGTATGTATGTTACTTTCTCTGTAATTTGTGGGGATTTTTTTGTGGGCCTGTACCGAAAACAGGTTTTCTACCTATTGGGACTTTCTCAGTCAACATAAGCAATAAATAAATAAACAAGCAAACAAACAAATAAATAAATAATTAACCAGTGGGGTACTCTTTATAATCTGAGTACATGCCTTTCCAGAACACTGTTTGCTCTTATTTTGATAGGTAGTTGAAGAATTATTTTAATGTTATGTCATTGCAGTGGATCCCAAAAAAGTCTCTTGAGCATTATCTTCAAAAGAACCAAGGCAAAGCCATTTAAAAGTCCTAAGATTTCGGCTGGACTATGTAAGCCCTTGTCCATGCTGCTGGGGATACAGTTGACTAACAATGAATATGGTGTGTGCTCCATGTCCTGATCTAAAACCATGTTGAGTGCCCACAAGTTTTTTTTTTCTGTGTAAACAGCTTTCTGTAGTATTTTTGACAGACGGCTTAGTACACTGGGGAGTTATGGAGACCACATTGAATCTTGTGAATTCCATGTCCAGAATAGCAAGTGACATTTTATAAGTTCATCTGTTGTTCTTAACTACCAGAGGAAGCGCAGTAAAATGCTTTAAGTTTTTTATTATTATTATTATTATTATTATTATTATTTGTTTTGTCAGAATGTTTGGAAATACATTTGTGCTGCTTCTATGGTGCCAATGAAAGCATGCATTTTTGCTACTTAACATAGTGTTCTGATGACTATGAAAAAAGTGTGGTGAGGTCCACTGTCACTAGTGCTGAAAACTAATAGGTCAGTAGTTATCAATTTTCTGATGGACAGCACTTTTGAAGAATAGGATAACTTTGGCTTCTTTCCATATGTTTTGGACTGCTCCTTATTTTTATAGCCACATCTACTACATGAACCTTTCTCTGTCATGCTGCCATTGTTTCTTCTACACTTCTTACTCAGTTTAGCTTTTCCATCACGACTATGAACTACAAATCAAACTTCAGTGAACTCATTAATCGTGTTAAGATAATTTCCCTCACTAGGTATACATCAGTCAGTGTATGTAATATACAATTTGATTATCAGACTAATCTGCCCTTGTAATTATAGCTTGCAGTACCGGATCATGCAGCTCATTAAATGCACAGACCTTGTGGTCAGTTCTTTAGTACAGTAACAGAAGTATCAACAAAATGCATCGGATCTTGTGCCCTCATAAAGAGCAAATTGTGAATGAACAATACATTATTTTTCTGTCTGGTCATTCTGAAACTTTTGTAACATCACTGCAATACTCTTGAAACTCAAAATGTATCATAAATTTTCAGAGCTTCTTCCCCTGGGACATGCAGTATCTTGCTAAGGTTTCAGAGAGTTTTTTTTCCGCAGTAAGGAATAAATCAACATTCTTGATATGTAATTTCTGATTTTCAAACTACCCTGAAGAGAGATTAAGAAGCTGCTTCAGATCGCTATTTTTTTTAAAGGACAGAATTACTCACTTTAAATTTCTTTTGTAAAGCATGTAACATTTGTGTTGTCAGAATGACCTAAAGAGAGAGACAGATACCAGCTGCCTGGAGCCAGTTTCATCAGCAAGTGTTTCAGGCTCTGTCATCACAGAGACTATCAGACTTTGTAATGCACACACTGACCAGTTACTTAGGCTAGAGACGCTGGTGTCTTAAAGATTGTCAGATCCATATTACAATAGATACAGTGGCTGGGAACGTACATGTTGTTTCTACACTGCACCATGCTGGCATAGCTTTTGCTGCTGCAGTGTCTGTTGTCATGCAGGAAATTAAAGGCAATCATACTGTTCATTTATTCAGGCAGCGGCAAGTAAACTGTAGTCTGAACTGGTTCAGAGCTTACCATCAAACACTCACTCAATCAAATAAATAATAAATGTGCAAAGAGAACAGAAGAAGTTATTAACAGGCTCCTTTCAAACAATGAAAGATGTTAATCTCAGTTTCTTTTACCCTCATTAAACACAGTTTATTATAGCAATAACCCACGCCTGGGTGTGGGTAATGCTAAATTTACCCACGGTTGGCGTGGTTGCCAACCGTGGGTAAATTTAGCATTACCCACACCCAGGCGTGGGTTATTGCTATTATACCATGACATTATTTAAGAAAAGAAACTGTTACTTTTCTTAAATAATGGCATAGTATAATGCCTGTTTACTGCCCTTCCGCAGATGTCTGGCATCCGGCAGTTCTGATGTACTGCGCCTGCGCAGTACATCAGAGTTGAGCAAAAGCAGCGAGAAAGCAAGATCTCCGTTGCTTTTCAGTCTCGCTATGTTAAATGAGTTTAACATAGCGAGACAGTTTAAAATAAGCAGCGGACATCTCCGTTGCTTATTTTAAAACTGTCTCGCTATGTTAAACTCATTTAACATAGCGAGACATAAAAGCAACGGAGATCTTGCTTTCTCCGTTGCTTTAAACACTGCTCGCTATGTTAAATGGGTTTAACATAGCGAGACAGCTTTAAAATAAGCAACGGAGATCTCCGTTGCTTATTTTAAAGCTGTCTCGCTATGTTAAACCCATTTAACATAGCGAGACAGTGTTTAAAAAAAACGAGTTATACTAATGGAAAAAAGTCCGGGCGACCGGACCTTTTTCCATTAGTATAACTCGATTTACAAAGGGCACGCTGGCCAATCAGCGTGCACGTTTTGGGGGGATCATGGTATAATTACAGTTATTTACTGGAGCTGCTTGGAAAGATGGTTTCCCAACTGAATACATCTAAACATATTGGAGGAATGTTCTCCACCAAAATATATGGCATTTCAGCATCTTTATTCTGTCCTTCATACTATTGAAAATGAACCAAAAATGTATTCTCATTAGATGTAGCATTCAATTTCAGAAACTCAGAAGTATTACAGTACACTGCTGAATTTACTGTTAGAAGTTACTGAAAAAATTACAAACGGAAAGAAAAAAAAAATAATTGTAAAAAAGTTCAGCAGGCAGCTTTAAACACTATTAATATTATGTTTTCCCATGCCTAAGATGGAAGGATCCAATCTTCATTTGTTAGAGCTATTATGGCATCAAGGTCAGAACAGCAGATTAGACACAGTATGCAGAATCGATGCTGCCTCTGCTTGAAGATGAAAGAACAACTTGCTCTTAGTTTCTTACATTCATATGAAGTGTTTCAGGCTATAATGTAATGAAGAATGAGATGCTAGAAAGTTCTTTTACTGCACTTAGTTTTATGTAAGATCAATTCTTATTAGGTAAGTCAAGAAATTACAAATCTGTTTTTCAAAAAAGTTCATTTGCCTCTGAAATGTCCTCTGGAAATTTGAAATGTTTTTTAATTAATGAAGGCAGATTTCCATAGAATTTAAAATACTGTTCAGTCTCAACATAGATGCATTTCCATAAAATTCAAAATGCTGTTGAAAGCATAGCTATATGCAGGAATTGGTAGACAAATCAACATAAGTAGCTTTTAGTCTCACCTCATTTTTTGCCTGAATCTACTACAAATATAGCCTTTATCCAAAGCCACTTCTATTACTGCTGTCCTATTCTGACCGGTAAACCTGAAAACAGTCATGTAGCATAACACAAGTCATGTAACAAAATGGAAACTATCATTAATATAACTTGAATGTTTTTGTGCCCCTTAACCACCCCTGCATTCAGAAATAACAAAGTGATGTAAAAAGTATGGTAGGCAGTAATAAAAATGGACACATTGTATTTACTTTTAAAATGTATTGCTTCATTTCATGCACAGAGTTTGTATATATATATATATATATATATATATATATATATATATATATATATATATATTTACACACACGCACACACACACACACACACACACACACACACACACACACACACACACACACACACACACACACACACAGACACAAATGCATGCATGTATGTATAGGTAGGGGGTCTATGTCAGATCAAGTTTTCAGAAACTCGAAATTCATATGGTTGAGTTTTGTCACTGGTGCATGGTATTACTAATGAGTGAGTGATGTGCATATACTCTATAGCTGTTTATGTCACAGAAGATGTACGGGTAGTAATTTTTGCCCCTTAACAGCATTTCTACAGGTTCAAATCCATACATAGTAATGGAATGCAGAAATTATTACCCCAGATTTATGACTTACTTTCATCAGAACTTTACATGCTTTTTTTTCTCTTTCTTGCCTTGTGCACTTTCTCTGTACTAAGCAGCAGGCAATCAAGGTTACCTGCTTGACAAAAAAGTGAAAGATTTGAGTTTGGCAGCCTTCTGTAGCACAAATAGGATTAGCAACAATGCACAGATGTCAGCATTCTGGCCAGTACTGAGTGGAGAACATCCACCTGCTCTGTAACTGTCTCTGTGGTGCAAGGTCAGTGCACTGACTTTAGAGCCAGAACACAGATGAGCCAGGGTTCAAATCTAGATAGCAATTATTTTTACAAAGGATGTTAGAAAGTAATTTCTAATAATACTTTGATTAGGAATGCAACAGTACATACAAATAGCTAGCATAAACATGTTTATTGCAAGAGATTTCTTATTAATGCTTTGATATATCAATTTTTCTAAATAGTATATCATTGATGATTTGGTTCTGACACACAGCTGAATGTGTGTGTGTATGTGTATGTGTGTGTATGTGTGTGTGAAACTGTGGATATGGATAATTATGCTAAGAAATTACAAATGCACTTGCATATGTGTGATGGACAGAATACGTAAGTTAAAATCATCTTCTCTCCTCACATAGACCAACTCTGTGTTTAGGACAGTATGTGTAGTTCATAGGTTCATAGGTTCATACTAGGCTATCTGCCCTAGGGCATTTATAAGCCTAGCCAGAGTGTGCTTCGCCACCCATTTTAAATGAATTTTGCTATGCCCTTTTTCGAGGTTAGTATACTGTGCCTCTGTCTAACAGTGACACAGAAGTGATACCCGGGGTAAACCTACTATCTCCCATCCACTCATCAAGATTCCTCTTGAAGAGAGTCAATGAGGGACTCTGCCTAACCTGGACTGGGATTTTATTCCAGAGTGAAGAGAGCCTCTGGGTTATGAATCTGTCCCTCCAGCATGTCCTATTTATTTCAGTGCTGAGGTTCAAGTTTCTTGAGCATGTAGCTCGAAGGGATTTGGATTTTCTGAGGTGCAGCATGTCCATTAATTCCGGGTTGGACATGGCTTTATACGTCAGGCACAGATCGCTTCTGAGCAGGCAGTATGCCACTGAGTAGAGCTAGAGTTTCTTTAACCGGGCAGCATATGGCATCTGTTTCAGCCCTTTGATCCTCTTGGTGAGGTACTTTTGGGGTCTTTCCAGTTGCTGCAGGTGTCTGGTAAGGTACATCCTAAAAGGGGAATTGTACTCAATTATGGGCCTGATGAGGGTTGAGTAAAGAGGCACAATGACCTCCCCTGATCTAGATGTGAATCCCTTCATGATTAGGTGGGCTATATAAAATGTTTTTCTAACCACTTTGGCCACGTGGTTGTCAAATGAGAGATTGCTATCAACTTGGGTCCCCAGGTCCCTAATTACTTCTTCCGTACTTAATGGATTACCACCTATGTGGTAATTTGTGGGCACTTTATTTTTGCCAAAGGGGATGACTATACACTTTTTGGCATTTATCTTAAGGTCATGGCTCTGGCACCAGTTGTCTGTTTCTATGAGGCCTTTTTGTAGGATGCTTGTGTCAGCTGGAGAGTCTATTATGGTGCCCAGTTTGAAGTATATATCATACCCCAACCTGTATTAATCAGCTCATGAAAGTCTATCCATCTGACATGCATTTATAAACAGTAATAATGCCTCTGTCATGGGAATGCATTTACAGGACTTCCTAAAGGTACAATCATATCGGCCTATCTTAAGTATATCTCCATTCATACTGAATGTAGTTTACAGTATCTGTAATGAACATGGTTGAAAGTGAGTTCATCTGTAACACTGACAAATCAACTTGATTGAAATGTATGCATTTTCTCTTCCTTAGGTTTTATTCTCACATTGGTGAACTTGTAATTCCAAAAGGTTATGAGCTTAGTAATCCTATTTATCCTCCAAAACACTAAGGGCAACAATCAAAGCTGTTGTGGCTGGCAGTGTTGACCATCTGAAAAAAAAGTGAACAGGTTAAATCTCACACATGGCAAATCTCGCTGTTATGTTTCACACCTTCATTGCTGTTTGATAAAATAACTTCTGCTTTGTTTGCAAATACCTCTCTGTGCTTGCCATCACACAAATGCAGTTGGCATGGTTGTGCATGTTTGAGCACTAGACATTAAATGCAAGATTTAACTACTCTTACAAATGATATACAACCACATATAACTTTGGCGCACATAATTCATGTTTTATGCCTCCTGCATTGGAACGCTAAGAATTGCTTGTTATTGACAGCCAACATTGCCCATGTATGAGAATGGATTCACTTTATAACCTCGAAATGCTGAAATATTGAATTTCAGTATCTCGAGACTATAAAACCGAATCCACAAAACACCAACAAACAAAAACCACGAAACCACATAACCGAAAACACCGCACACACTACACTAAACATACAACACAACACCCACATCACAACATAAACAAAAAAACAACACGCATACACAACTCACACACATAAGAAGGGGGCAAGCCCCCCTGCTCCCCCCACACCCCCCTACTTATATATACTAACTCCGAGATCGCACAAACACAACACAAAAGCTCACTCACACACGCACATTCTCCAATCCCTCACACACACACTAACTCCCACTCAAAACCCTTACAAAACACTCACTTACCTGACATAACACCTACATCCAAACATGGCACCGCGCACCAACAAAACACAAACTCGGACATTACATAGCGCAACTTCATAACCGCGAATTCCACATATTTTCGACATACGTCAAATTCGCGATTATGAACGTTCGCTATTTTTAACATTCGACTTTATAGCTTCGAGATACTGAAATTCGACATTTCAGTATTTCGATGTTATAAAGTGAACCCATGAGAACATAACACTGCTAACATCTTTACCATTCATTAAGGTTTACATATCCTTATCATAACCTGATGATCCATGGATGGTTCTTTCTCCATTCTGTGTTTCAGAACTGTATATATATGTGTGTGTGTGTGTGTGTGTGTGTGTGTGTGTGTGTGTGTGTGTGTGTGTGTGTGTTTGTCTGTTCTACACAACACATGTGTATGTCACTCTCAGTTTAGAAATATACATTGACAGCATATCTGACATACATCAGTGGTATGTATGCATTATTGATCATTACATTGCACATACTCTGCCATAGCAAAAAATATGTGTTTGCAGAAAACCTGCACAAAACCTTTAACATCACCATATCTTCTGTGACACAGAATGAAAAGCTAATCCTGTCTACACTGCACTGTTACAGTGTGATGAAAGTCAGACTTCAGTGGTGGCACTTACGTAAAGTACTGTGTCTTCTAGATTACATAGCTAGATAGTTAGGGGACACTTATCTCACAACAGTCAACTGGTGTGTGTGTGTGTGTGTGTGTGTGTGTGTGTGTGTGTGTGTGTGTGTGTGTGTGTGTGTGTGTGTGTGTGCGCGCGTGTGTGTGTGTGTGTGTGTGTGTGTGTGTGTGTGTGTGTGTAGTTGTGGAGAAATGACCTGACCTATGACTGGCATCAATAAAATTGTAGTTTGGAGTTAACTTTACACTGCAGGGAGAGTCTACGTCAGTGTCAGACCTTCCTCATAACATCATCTTCTCTGTAATGCAAGGCTGATATCATAATCTATATAGTGCAGTCTCACACTGTAGAAGTCAGATTTCTGCAGTGGTGTTTGCATTAAGTATAGTGCCCCCTAGATTACATACCTTTGATAAGTAGGGGGTTCTGAGCTCACAACAGTCAACATGTATGTGTGTGATGGTGATTCCATAGCATTACTTGAGGATTAATTAAAGAGCTGTGCTCCTTTGACTCCCAATTTTGAGAAACATTTACATGATCAGAACAATCCCACATCTCTGTTTCACTCTTTTCACAGACACATACTGTCAGCAACACCCTGATGAAGCTATCAGTTCAATAATGCATTCTCAAACCATTAAAGTCAGACTTCTCCTGTGGTGTGTGTGTATAATACACTTGTTTGCTGATTGTGTCAGTAGGGAGTTTGAATACAGCAGTGAGATTCTCTTTTTTAATTTCTCCAAGTCTTTTGGGTTTCTAATACCATGATGGGAATGAACCCCATCCCTAAATCAAAGTACGATTAAAGTTCATGAAATTAATATTGTTTCAATCTTTGATGTAAGCCAAAAGTGCTCTAAACAGCACCCACAATATGCTCAGTAATGACTCCTTCTGCAATTTATATGGAGTTACATGTATTGATAACATATCTAAATACGATTGTAGATTCCTTTTTATAAGACCCGTTGCTCCTACTACTATTGGAACTGCCTGGGTATCTTTCATCCACAATGCTCTCAATTCTGCCTGCAAATACTGATATTTTATAACTTTGTGTCTATCTGTATGCAAGACACTATAGTCACTGGGTGTGGACATTTCAATGATCAATGCTACATTTGTCTTCTTTTCATGGACCACTATATCCGGTTTTCTAGCATCTGTCTTTTGAACTGTTGGTAATGGATGATCCCATGTGATATAGACTTCGTCATTTTCTATGATACTTTGTGGCTCATTTTTCCAGTGTTTTTCAGCCACTTCAGTACCATAATGTTTGCACAATCCCCAGTGCAGCAGTCTTGCCGCATTATTATACCTTTCAGTATACTGTCCTTATGCCATTAGTATGTCATAACCAGCAACGAGGTATGGAACTGTTTCCAATCCTTTTTTACAAAAACTACATTTGTCTGTTTCTCCCACATGATCAATGGATTTTGTAAACCAATGTGTATGCAGCCCACTATCGTGTGCTGCCAATATTAACCTATTATCTCTTGGTTTGAATTCGCCTCTCCTTAACCATTCCTGTGTTTGTCCCTGATCAACATGAGGTTCTACCAGCAGTTTTCTATACTTGCAACTATATTTATGCATTTTCCACATTTCTTGCCTTCTCATCTGGACCTTCACCTTATATTGTTTCTTTTGTTTTTTTTGGCACATTCATTTGCTGCCTGTTTTTTATCTACTTGTGGTTTGATTTCCATTCCTGATTGACGCTGATATGCTTCTGCTAGAGTAAGTGGGGAAGTCATCTTAGATTTATTCTCCTCATGTTTCAAAACATTTACTACATTTGGGTCTTGTAAGGTCAGTAGATATGTATGGAGTCCCATGATTGCAGATGTATGCATGTAATCAATTTCTATGAGGCCCATCCCTCCTTCAGAATGGGGAATATATATTCATGGTATTCACTGATTTTTGTAAATCATTTGGTGAGCGTGAAGCATCCTTCTTATTTTCCTGTCTAATTTATCCAACATGTTTTGGGGTCAGTCAATCACTCCAAAACTGTAAGTTAGGACAGGAAGAGCAAATTGGTTTATAGCTTGGATTTTGTTCCTAGATGTGAACTCTATTTTCAGGATTAATTCATGTCTTCTAAAGTATTTCTTATTAAGTTTTATTTGCATTTGTTCATGTTTTATTGTTGATCCCTCATCAATTCCCAAATATGTATACACTTCCTCTTGCCCAAGTTCTTTTATATCACATTCTTGTTCCAAACTGATATTTTCTTGGTGCTGCAGTTTTCCCACTTTAAATGTTGATTTTTCATATTTATCAAGACTAAATGACATTCTTACATCATCTGAAAAAGTTTTGACATCTTGCAGTTGTGCTTTCAGCTCCTAAATGATGAGCTATATAGTTTTAAATCATCAACAAAGAGAAAATGAGAACTCTTTACACTTTGTTGATTTCTAGGAGCCATATTATAGCTATGGCCTAAGCTGTTAAGTAGACAGCTTAATGGGTTAAGGGCAAGGCAGAATAGCAGCAGTGACAAAGAGTTACCCTGAATTTTTATCCCATGAGTAATGATTTGTTCTTTATCAATGCTTAATTGCAGAGTGGTCTGCCATTGTTTCATGGTGACTGTAATGTAGTCGATCAGTGTAGGGTGTATCTTATACATTTTATGCACTCTTTTATCCATGAATGTGGGATGCTATCAAACGCTTTTTTGTAGTCAATCCATGCCATACTTAGATTCTTCCCCTTTTCACAGTTCTCCACTATGACTTTATGTAACAACAAATGATCCTTTGCTCCATATGATTTTATTTTATTGCCCTTTTGTTCTATTGCCATAATCGAGTTTTCTTCTAAATGACTATAAACTGTTGGCATCAATTCCAGTGCAAAGTTTATACATCGTTGGAAGGCAAGTTATTGGGCTATAATTTTTAGGGTAGCTTGCAGGTTCTCTCTTAAGTAGCAGCATTGTTTTTCTGTTGTTAGCCACGTTGGTGTCCATTTGGGGTGCACATATAAATAGTTCTTACTCATGGCTAAATCTTCATGTAAAGATGTTAATACTTTTAACCAGAAGTTAGGTACAGCATATGGGCCTGGGGTTTTCCAATTAGAGGCTTTTTTTAACTATGTTTCAATCTCTCTGGCTGTTACTTCATTCCATTTCATATCCTGTACCTTTAAATGTCTCATTTTTTCTTTTACTTCTTCTGTCCATTTAGCATCTTTGTTATGTTCCACAGGATCTTCCTAGATACTTCTCCAAAATGTATATATTTCTTCTTTTTTTGGTGATCTTTCAATTCCTTTTACCTTCTTTATCAATTCTCTGTAAAACGTTTTTGGGGTCATCAATAAATTGCTTATTTTGTACTTTTCCTTTATATTTATCTGTGTAACTTCTAAGTTTTTCTGTCTGTGCTGAGATTTTTAGTTTGTTATTTGCGACAGTGCATGATAGATCCTGGTCTGTTCTAATGCAGCTTTTATCATGTCTATCTTTTTAAGTATTTTTGTTGATCTGTTCCCTCTTCTATACTCTTCTAACAGTGACACTTCTTGTCTTAATTGCTTTATAGTTTCCTCTATTCAATAATTCCATGATGGTATTCGATTTCTCCCCTTCCTTTCCCTCACTACCCTGTGTTATTGTGGTAGGACTTTATCAGTTATTAATTTAGCTGCATGGTAATACATCCTGTGATTACTGTATTCATTTGTTTTATCAAACTTCTGACTTTTTGGATTTTAATGACCTTCTGTGGTCTATTTATTTAATTGATCTTAATATGTCTTTATATATCTGTTAAATAAAGCAACTCTTCCCTTAGCTCATTTTCTTCTAAACTGAGGCATATTTTTTGTTTTCCATTTCCTGCAGGCATTCTGTAGCATCTTGTTGTGGCACATTCTTTTCAATTTCATCCTGTGTCATCCATTGCTCTGTCATATGGGAACACACTGGCCTATCACCAGTGGCGGCTGGTGACATCAAATCAAAGGGAGGCTGCAGGAGTCAGCTGAATGGGTGAGGTCAATGGGAATGGATGCGGCCAACTAGAAAGGGGAGGAGCTATGCTCAAAACCACAAAAACAAACTTTAATTAAATACGCTGCCTTGGGTGCCAAACCATCATTATGAGAGTCCAATCAAGACAAAATGAAGTGTAGAAGAAAAAAAAATATTTCAATGCATTGGCTGCATGACAGCTTACTTAATATCTAGATGGAAACAAAAAGGCTGTGAGGCATGAAAAAATTAATTACTTTTTAAATGCATTACTGGAATGCCAGTCAAAATCAAGTATAAGAAAAACAAGCAGCACTTAACAAAAACCACTTCTCCTTGCACTGCAGTTCTAATTATAATTTATATTCAGCTTTATTAAAATACCAAGTAACATGCTGAAAGCAGCAATTTCATTGATACCCCCACTTGTAAAAATGTTTCTTATCCAAAAAAGACCTGCTGCCTGATAACTATCTACTTGTTTCATGGGGAAAACATGATCAAAGTAAAAAATGAAAAGCAAACAAGAAACAAGCTCAAGATACATTGCTTAAAGGATTACTGTACAGGTTATGGACCACACATGATTGGTATTCTCTTTAGTTTACGGGTAAAGCCTGCAGAGATGACTGGAAGTATCCAACAAGTGTAATGAGCTTCCTAAAATAATGTAATCCTGTTCTTTATTACAAATACTGTTATATGCATTTCAATACCCAAGGCTTATACATTATCTAGTTATGTAAGCATTCACTGCATGGCAACAACAGAAAGGCTTTCAGTATTGGCAGTTCTTCAACAATATGCTTATTAAAGCTTACTTGCATCTTACAATGTCAGACAAGCTTACCTGATGGTCATTAATGCATTGCTACTTAAACACAGAGCAACAGGCACTTTCTGAGTAATAATAAGCATAAATCAACAGTATAAAAATATGACAGAAACAAAAACATTCTGCAAAATCAAGGACAGATGAAAAGCCACTGTCGTACTTGTGTCTACCTTGGATGGGGGGATACTCTGCACATTTACACTGCATAACTGCTCTTTGCCTTGCTTGGACACATCCAGAGTTACTACATGGGGGCGTGGGGTGCAACAAGTATGTCACAATTTGAAATGTCTCTGGGTGACTGTGATGGCCCTGACACGTTTGTCATACCTCTCAACCTCAGAGCAAGAAATCTGGACAAAGTCATACATAGAAGTGGGACAAAGGCCCAAAAATAAGTTCAAGTTTTTAAATATTGCACTTATAAACTTAGAAAGATAATAGAATAGTATGTCTTGCATTAGTATGAATTTTCTGAAGGATATGAAATCTGAAACTCAAATGTTTTTCATTATTTTCTAACTTCAGTCTTTAATGATGTGCCACTATTTTGCCAAAAAAACACAATTTTATGAAAAATGGACCAAAAATGTGATGCAAAAATATAAAATAGCCACACAATACAGCTGGGAACCTGTCAAATAAGGGACACTTTTTTAATATTAGTACTGCTAACTTGAGCAGTTGACAAAATAAAAGAATCTACATGCATTTCTGAAATAAAAGTAATCTATAACTCTGATTATTACAGTTATTTCTTAATTGTAAACCCTCCACGTTTTCTTCCAAAATTGCTATTTTGCGGAGGGATTATTAAGGGAAGAGCAACATTTTGAGCCAAAATCGGGGACAGTTGAGAGGTTTGGCTATGCCTAATTCTATAAAGCAATTTATTTGCATGTACTTCTCAACCTTTTAATGCAATAAATCTGGACAAGGCCAAATATATTGAGGGAACATATAAACAGTACTAAACATTGCTCTTGTATAAACTGAGACAGTTGACAGAATAACGGGTTTTACTTTAGCATGCATTTTTCTGAAAGTTATGAAGTCTGAAACTCAGTGTCTGTCATTATTTAGTGACTTAATTCCTAAATGATTTGCCGGAAAACCACAAATTTTATGAGGAACAAACCAAAAATAAGAAGCAAAAATCTATTAATTCTATGAAAATCTGGACAGATGGGAGGTATAGTTCAGCTGGGGCTATCTGAGTTTGCTGCCCTTCCCCCTCACAAAATCATGGTTGAATGGAGCCTCCCCCCTGCAGCCGTTCCAATGAACCATTACTTGGCTATTTCACCCCATTTACCATAAACACTAATGTGTATACTGCTTTACTTCTATGATGATTTGGACTTCATTTGAAAGTTTTATTTTGCATTTTACAGCACAAACACTAAGACATCTGCTAAATAAAGCAATGCAGTCTCACAATGAAAACAGACTTATCATTAAAACTTCTCTGCCCTTGAAACTCACATTCAGTGAAATAGCATTGAAACCCACATTCAAAGAAAATGCATTTTGCCAGTGGCAGATAAAGATTAACTTTGGGCTGTTTTCAAATCATAGGCCCATTGCTCATGAAACATACATGTGCTCTTTGATACACCTTCCTGATTGTACTAAATTATATTCCTTGTACAATACAGTACAGTTGTTAGAGGGTGTTTTAAATTTATTGCTTTGAACATATTTCCTGTAAATAATGAAACAAAATGCATGCACCAATAATAACAAAACTGCCCAGTTCAGAACATTTCCATCATAAAATATACTCAAACTTCTACATTCCACCATTATCAGTAAATATGCACAATCTCTGAAGAAGTAAAAGTCATCTAAATAATTCCACATTACAGAAATCTGTAACTAATGAAGAGGTTGCTGCTAGCAAACGACTTTATATTTCATTGTTTCATCTACAAAAAGAGTGCATGTTGCCCTTGAGGAATAAATTGCTTATGTTGCATTAAAAAAACGATAAGCTATTAATATTGCAATAGGGAATGGATGGCAAACTGATAAAAGGTTCATAGTTACTAGGTATCTTCACCAAAAAGGACTGCAGCATCCACCTTCTTTGCAACACAGTACAGTATCAGCAATGCATCTACCTACTGTGGGAGTAGAACCCACTGCCTTTTGCATCAAAACCAAGTACACTACCTGTTGTGCTATTAACAATGCAAGCCAACTCAGCATAAGCAGCACTAAACTTTTGTTTCCCTGCAGCTCTCAGCTTCTTGTAAAATCTACTTGACACTCAGCTGTATCTCTGAACTTTGCAAAAAAAAAAAAGCCAAAATTTATTGGGGGGGGGGGCAAAAGCCCAAAATCCAGGGGCACATTTTAAACATTGCATGTATAATGTTGAAAAGTTGCTAGACTAAAATATTGTGCTACTACCATACATTTCATTGCCAAGTATTGAACCCAGGACCCTGTGCAAAACAGTCTAAACAATATACCACTATGCCAAATCATCTGTTTTATGAAAGAAAGGAAGACTGAAACTTAAATGGTTACCAGTTAGTGAATTCAGTTCTCACCATAGCTGTCAACCTCTTAGCACAAAACACCTGAACAAAGCCAATAATGGGGGAATACAGCCCCCAAACATATTCAGTGAATTCAATTCTCACCATAGCTCTCAACCTGTTAGCAAAAAACACGTAGACAAGACAAAGCCAGTAATGGGGGAATACAGCACCCAAACATATTCAGTGAATTCAGTTCTCACCATAGCTCTCAACCTTAGCACAAAAAACCTGAATGAAGCCAATAATGGGTGAATACAGTCTCAAAAATAGGGACAAATTTCAAATATCCATCTTATAAACTTCTAAAATTGCTAGAAGAAAAGGTTTTGTGTTACCGTGTACTTTCTGAAGAATATGAAGTCTGAAATTCAAATGCTTGTCATTTTTATTTAACATTTGTTAACCAGGGAAGTCTGACTTGGAACAAAAGACAATCTTCAGCAGAGGCCCAGGGAGAAACACTCCAGACACATGTCTTTGTAAGATGGGAGGACACTAGATCAAGCCCACACAAACACAGGCAGACTCCACACAGAAGGCACCCCAGCCAAGAATCAAACCAGAGAACCTGTAGCTGTCAGGCAACAATGCTACCAGTGCACCACTGCACCACTGACTGTGTCAAGAAACAAAAATACAGAAACCATAGATTTTATGAGGAATAGAACAAATTTGAGGCAAAAATCTGCAATTTTTTTTTACAAATAGCGGTGAGTAGGGAATTCAGGCTCTTGCCACTTGGGCCCAAGGTACAGGGTTCAAACCTTATTCTCTACCCACCACCATGTAGCAACTGGGGCATTGCACACACGCATACACACACACACACACACACACACACACACACACACACACACACACACACACACACACACACACCCTACCTGTTAACCCATCCGCAGGTAACAGAAATCACACACACACCCTACCTGTTAATCCATCTGCAGCTAACAGAAATCACTCTCTCTGCCTGTTAATCCACTAACAGAAATCATCCATTTGAGCTCCTCCATAAGTCACTTGCAGCAGCTAACAGCCTGTGATGACAAACTGTACAATCCAGCAAGCAAGTCCTTCCCCTTCTGTGCTGTGATGCTCCTTCCTGCAAGAACACCAGCCTGTGGATGTTGCTGTCCGATCCCCTTCCTGTCTATGCAGTTGTAACTGCATAGACTTCTGGGAAATTTACAAATTCAGTGTTGTCTTTCCAATCTGGACTGCTGGTGAGACAGTCTGGATTCTGTGAGCATGCTCCAGACTGGTTCATCAGTAGTCCGGATAGTGGGAAATGCCACAAGTGCACATGCGCAACGGTCCACGACTCCATTAATTTTATTTTGCTATTTTCTTTTCATTTTTGTTTTATTTATGTTTATTTTACATTTTTACAGCTGAGGGGGCTCCTGTCCAATAGCATGAGCCGCCCCTGCCTATCACTTTTCAACATTGACTGCATCAACGTTTCCTGTTCCTTCCCTTGCTGTCCAGCTTCAAGTGAATGTTTATATTGGTTTCATGTGGAACACTCCAAAATATCTTTATATGGCACCTGACCAATTGCTTCCCATTCCACTGGTTTCCCCCTAATTTAGAGGTCCATTGCTCTATCCTGTTGTGGTGCTTTCTGAATTAGATTTTCTACACTGAATCCTTCACTTCACAGGTACTCCATCACCTCAGTTTCTATTTTTTTCACTCCTCCATTACTAATCTACTTTTCTAATTTTCTTCTTTGTCTTCTTACTTTTTGTATTGTAAAGTTTCCATGTCCAGATTCCTTTACCTGTATTTCTTTTCAAATATCTTTGGTGCTGCTCTTTTTGTATTGGTTAGTTTTGCTTTCTCCTTTGCATAAATATTACACCATATTAGATCTCTTTTTGTTTCCCATGTGCATATTTCTTCTTCAGATGTCTCCTGTTTTTCCTGCTTCACTTTACTTTGGGGACTCTCTCCATCATGCTGTGATGTAACCTGTGTTAAACCTTCTACACCAAATCCTTCATTTTGCAGGCACTCCATAACTTCAGCTTCTAATTTTTTTTAACTTCTACTTTACTAATCTTCTTTTCTACATTCTCTCTTTGTGATATTATTTTTTATTGTGAAATTTTCCATATATGGATGCCTTTGCCTGTATTTCTCTTTGAATATCGTTTGGGCTGCCTTCTTTATAGTGATTAGTTTGGCTTTCGCCTTTGCATAAATATTGCACCATATCAAATCTCTCTTTCTTTCTCATGTCTATATTTCTTTTTTATAGTTTTCAAAAATCTCTAGGTTTTGTTTATATTTTTTCACTTCTTTTTCCAAAAAGATCAAAGTTTCTTGATCTGTATACTGTCTTTCACAAATCTGTTGTATTAACAAATACACCTTTTTATTTGAGCTTCTGACAGTTTTTCTTGTGGAAGTATTTTTCTTTCCCCTAATTTCTCTCTTAATCATATTGTATATCTTGTGCCTGGAAAGTCTGTTTTTTTGGTGTAATAGTAACAATACATAATTTCTTTCTTATCCTCAATAGCCCACTTTATCATCTTTATGGCTCTTCTTTGGTCTATCAGTTTTTGTGATTTCTGTGGACTACTACTTCCTTCTACAATGGGGGGCCATCCTCCCCCTGGGCCTGGCCCCATTGTAGGAATGTTTCCGTATTTTGAGGATTCTACACGGTAATCTTTTCTAGTCCTGCCACCAGTGTGCCTATCAGGATTGGGCACTTTTTTATCCAGGGTCTTTTGCACCCAACCATCCTTTTTTTTAATTATTAACCTACTTCTGTCCAAGATATATGCTATATAAACACAGTCTATATATCAATGTCATCTTGGTGAGATTTTGTGAAAAACAGGGTCCACCTTGTGAAGGCACTCACCAAGACCTGCGGATGAATTCAGTTTCAGCAATACTACTCTCCTTTGCCTGCTGACTTATCATCTCTCCATTCAGACCCTCAATCTCCTGAGTGAGCTTGTGAATGTAAATAGATGCAGGAGTGCCTTACATGATTTAGTATTGACAACATTTACAATTCCACTTAGCTACAGAAGTTATTTTTGCACACACATCTCCTTTGCATGACACTGCTGATGTCATAGATTAAAAGAAGCAGTGTGGCTCACATGCAGTCCATCCTCTCCTGTGACATGTGTATAATACACGTGTGTAGATTGTTTCAGTACTTAAGTAGTGAGTTTGAATACAGGAATGACTGTCATTTATTAGTGTAAGTTTCTTCTTCTAAATATAAGAACAGACTGTAAATGCATATATGAGGTATAGCTATACAGTGTGTTTGTGCTGTATGACCACATTTAATAGAAACACGAAGGCAATACACAATGGTAATGTCATCATTGAAATGTGCAATGTCACTTTTGCCAAGCAAATCTGTTGTAATGCTTGTATTTCAGCAAATGTTCATTAGTCTGTGATATTAGCTGTATATTTCAAATCCCAACATCACTGCCTATAGTCAGTGTACATGTTGTTAACAGTGTTGTCACTCACATGTGCTTTGTTCATGTGTAGATGTTGTTTCCTGTTACAAGAGTTTATTCTACATTTTCTTTGGGAAATTTGTATTGAAAACTGATGCTGCTATTTGAATAGGCTGTCATTACATAACAGTTGTAGTGAGACACCTCCTCAGAACTGAGGATATGAGACAATGTCATGTATGTTATTCCCTAAGTAAGGCATGTGTTCCAATATGGGATATATCCACAATGTACATAATTGCTGTTCTACCATCACAGAGATAACAGAAGGGGCTACGGGTGTGTCTGGGATTACCTAGCATCAGCCAATGTTGCTTGACATACAGACATATTCTGTCTAAGTAATTGCAGGATACATATTCCTTGATTCATACACATGATGTAATGCTTTCACATAACCACACATATGAGAATTGGCGATGCACTTACATCATGGCACATTCATTGATCCCAATATGGTGTTGAGTTCCTCAATGCTTAGGCAAGTGTTCCAAACCAGCACTGAGTGATTGTAAGCATTTGTGTCCTTAACTGTTCTGCAGGAAAGACATCCCCCACAGTTATACTTTGTACATGTAAAGTGGTGAAGGCCTTCAATATCCATTATAACTGATGCAACTTATGGTCAAATAAAGTACAGCTGACTGAATAACTTCACATGAGTGATGTTCAACAACTGTGATAACAGCTCCACTGTGGCACATTTGATTCATAGTCATATTGTTAGTTGGAGGAGTTGTACAGCTTGATGTTCAATTCTAGCATAGGGAATCATTTTGTGTGAATGTACTGACATCACACAACAACCATTATATCACATCAGTCTTATCCCTTGACGTGTTGTACAAACACATGTGAACTTAGCTTTTGATTTCATGGCAGTAGACATTTGTTCTGCCAATATCGTGGTGAGAGTGCTACTGTAGCACATGCATACTACTGTGGTGTACACAAGTGTGCTCCATTTCTTAGATAGTATGGGTATACAATAAAGCCATTCTAGACCACTGAACATTGATACAGGATTGATCACATCTGTGTGCACACTAGCATTCTCATTTAATTGCCATCAGTCTGAAATGATGACATGGCATTCATTATCAGGGGTCATTACTTAATTCACACATTCATTTCATTTGTTTGGGACACTACCCATAACTACCTCTTATGGCACATGCCAACAATACATAGCTCTTGGAAATAAATTGCATCATAGTGTGGTATTTTCATCTGTTGTTATCTGTCTGCATGATAACTGTGTCAGGTGCTCCCGCATTTCTAGCAGCACACACACTCACCTATGGGATGCATAACTATTAGACTATTTAAGTGCATAATTCCCTTTAAGGCTGATTATCCTCATACATGTGTTATGCCTGTTTCTGTGGTGTACACAGTTAACACACAGCTCATTGGTAACACTGATGGGATGGATTCAATTACTGCAAGAGATGATTGTGGGTTATACGAAAATTCCTATTTTCTAGTATGTTATATTGACGAAATGCTTGCTATGCAACTAGCCCATAATGTATGTACTGTCCTTGCAAGTTGTCATCTCAACTCAGCATGTTAATGACATTCATATGTTATGTAATCCCCTCTGTTAAAATATTAATTTGTGTAATTGCCACATCCTATAATATCATGTCTGGTTTGATTTACCTGTATTTGCTCAGGAAGTGTGACCACCATTAATTAATATGACATACTTACTACAAAATTGTATTATTATTACAAAATTGTCTTTGTAACATAAGCACTTTCATATGAATTATCTTAGTATAATTTGAACATTTACTCTCCCCTCTTACATATTTCTCTATACATCTCTTTGATTTCTGTACGTGATGTCCTCAGTGCACTTTCCCCTGTCTGATAACCCACGTATTTTAGTTGCTTTTGCTGTTTCTCCTACCTTCTTACTTATTTCTGTATTCATATGTTTGAATTATGTGCACATTACACTCAGAACACTTTCCCTGCCTGGTACGGCTTGCATTATTTGCACTATGCAGCTTTTCGGTCTGCCAGCAGGAGCACCCTTAACAAGTGTGCGCATCGGCAAGCTTGTTTGTTTACTGTGCGCTCATGCTGCTCAGCATGTTTTGCTGGCCAAACAACACTGTTGCTGGTCATGAAATCATTCTTGTATAAGAGTTAGAATGATGAGCAGCATGCATATATGATTAGAATTGCAGCTCACACACAAAAATCTTGTAGGCTTCACGCAAAGCGTTCATGAATCCCATATATATATATATATATATATATATATATATATATATATGAGTATATAAGAAAACATTGTAAACTCGGTACGTTGACTAACATTCCATTCATTAACTTACATTGTGTAAATGGTTTTGCATGAGGGCAAGCCCCTCACCGCACTGTCAACACACTTGGGTACTTAAATATACTAACTCAGAGGCCATAAAGCAGTGGGGAAAAGGAGACACTTCCTTAACAATGGTGTTCACTATTTCATACAAAACCACTGCTAGTACAGTAATGACATAGGAATCAGTCAAGCAAGTCAATGATTACTATTTCAATGAAGTAAACCTGTCGACCAGCTCCACTGTTTGACCACTGAACACATAAATGCATATATTTATATATGAATATGGTTACACCATGTTTGGGTCCCTACATTTTGATCAACACACAAATCATTAATACATGGATCCCTATCAGTTGATCGAAGTTTCAAAACTTCGAAAACCATATGGCCGAGACCATATGTTCAAAGTATTGAAACTTAAAATTAAAAATAAAAAACACTAAAATAAAATAAAATAACTTACCTTCACACCCCCTACACCCCCTGTTACTTAAATATACCAATTCCGAGATCATACTATAGTAAGGAAAATGGCAAATCCTGAGTTACACACTGTACAACAATCTGAATAAAAAGTGTTCAAAGTTTCAAAACTTCAAACATATGGTCTTAACCATATTCAAAGTTTTGAAACTTCAATCAGCTGATAGGGATCCATATATATTTTATATATATATATATATATATATATATATATATATATATATTGACCGGGATAGTCCGACTGGATACATGTCCATTTTCAGCGGGGGCCCGGGGAGAAAAGCTCCAAACTTACAAACAGATAAAGACAAGCAAGTTACAGTATATGCACAAACATATTGTATTAACATACAAGTTATACTCTCACATTCAAGCCTATGAAGAATACAGTATATATTCAGAAATATATACAAATATGTTACAGTTTCTGTTATCAAGCCTATAGGTGCAGCTATATACAGACTATCTGCAGAGATGTTACAGATTCTCTTTTCAAACCTTTTAGTGTAAGAGATAAGTTGCTGTGAATAAAAAATTGCAGGGATATGGAAGTAGATTAGGCTTTAGTCAGGGTTAGAGCAAGGACATAACCAGTGAGTTTTAAAATACTGGGTTAGATTTTTTTGGACCCGATTAAGGGAGGGGTTCAGAGTAAGGTCAGATGGGAGCGAATTCCAAGTTTTGCCTACTGAATTTGCAAAGGTTTTCCAGATAGGTTGTTAGCTTTAACAGATTGAACCAAACATTTTGTAGTGGAACGAAGTGGCCTAGCGTTTTTGTAGAGATGGATAATGTTTTTAAGGGAGGGTGTTTTTTCTGTATAGTTAATAACCTTGAATGCTACAGTAAGTTGATTATATTGAATTAGCCTGGGGAGTTCTAGCCATCCAAAGAGGTTTAGGTTTTGACAATGGTGTGTCCTGTAGGGAGTTCCTGTGGCAAAACTGGCAATTTGATTGTAGCAGCTAGAGAGTTTGCTGAGATCAGTTTTGTTCAAGTTAGTGAGTATTGGTGAGACATAGAGTAGAGCTGAAAGCAGATGGGTATGGGCAATGGCAGTCCTAGCTAGAGGGGTGAGAAAAGGTTTGTTTCTGTATAGGGAGCCAAGTTTTTTATTAACAGTTTTAATAGCTTGGTTTACATGCATATCATATTTGAGGTTGTTGTCTATTATAATACCCAGGAGTTTGGTATACATATTTGGTGAGATTATGGTCCCATTGTTAGATAATATAGTAAAAGAAGGTTGAGAGGATTTGCGAGTAGGGGAGAAGAGCAATAGCTTTATTTTATTAGGTTTAATATCAGCTGCTGATTAGAGATCCAGTTTTCTACTGTATTAAAGGTTTTCTAGGTTAAACTAAGGAGATCTGTAGGGGTAGAGGCTGAGCAAATCAGGGTGGAGTCATCGGCATATTGCATGCAAGTTGCATCTGGGATTACAGTGTGGAGGTCATTGATAAAGGTGAGAAAAGAAGGAGACCTAATATGGAGCCTTGAGGGACACCAAGGGTAACGGGGAGAAGGGTGGAGAGTTTGTCCTGCCAAAGGACAGCCTGCTGTCTTCCACTAAGATAAGATTGAAACCATTGTATGGCATGTTTGGTTATGGATATTTTCTTTAGGGTAAGTAAGAGTAGCTGGTGGTTAACTATGTCGAAGGCCTTGGAAAGATCGAGAAACAGGGCAGAAGATGGTTTGTTGTTGTTACAGCTGGAAT
Organism: Protopterus annectens; assembly: GCF_019279795.1. NCBI lineage: Eukaryota > Metazoa > Chordata > Ceratodontiformes > Protopteridae > Protopterus > Protopterus annectens. Next base: position 185,824,848 of record NC_056733.1, read on the forward strand.
TTATGACATTAGAAAAGGAGAGGAGGGCTGAGGTGGTACTGTGCTGTGGTCTAAATTCATGCTGGGAGTTGGCCAGAAGATTATGTTGAATAAGGTAGTGTAAGAGTTGTTTATGGATACACTTTTCCATAATTGTAGCCAGAGGGGAAAGGATAGCTATTGGTCTATAGTTGACAGCTCAATAGAGTTGCCTCCTTTGTGGAGTGGTATGACGTGATATTTTCCAGATAGAGGGGATAGAGGCTTCATTTATGGTTCTGTTTATCAAAATAGAGACAGGGAATGATATGCTTTTTGCAGGTAGTCTGCAGGGAGGAGGTCAGCTGAAAGGGTGGTTGGTCTGAGTTTTTTAATTTGGGCTCTAATGTGTGAAGTCGGAAATTTTGCAAGCTGAAGGAGAGAATGTCACTGAGTTTAGGGCTTTCAGCATTAGGATAAGTGGGTTTAAGTTTGCTAGTAAGGGCCTGGATGGTTTCTGTAAAGAAACTGTTGAAGGTGTTGGCAATGAGGGGCTGGAGTTGTGGATTGCCTTGGGTGAAGGAATTTGTTAATACCCACCCAGAACTTCTGTGGCTTGTTGTGGTGTTTCTGCTGTAGATGGCAGAAATTGTTTATTTTGTCTAGTAATATGGAATTTTTTGTATCATTCCTAATTTGTCAAAATTTGAGTTGATCTTGTGGGGCTTTAGAGGAGCACCAGGTGTTCCATGCATTATTTCTTTGAGTGATCTTTAGTTTGGTTTCTTTAGTGAGCCAGGGGGCAATTTTTGTTTTAATTCTAATAGAGCATGCAGGTGCATGATTGTCAAGTATGGACAGAAATGTGTTATTAAAGTGTGTTACTGCCTCATCTAGTGGTAGTTGTTTTAGAATTGACCAATTGCATAATTTAAGTTCTTCTAGGAATTTATTAAGGTTGAAGTTTTTGTTATTTCTTATTGTTTTATAGGTGGGTAGATGTGGACGTTCAACTGTATGCCTAATAGTATATATTAAGAAATGATCACTTAGATTTTCAGGGAGAGTAACTGATTTGTACATGTGGTGGGGGCTATTAATTAGTATCCAGTCCAGGATACTTTCTTTATTGTTAGGCTTGCTGATCCTAGTAGTGGAGGTTATAGTTTGTGTAAAACCACGTAGGTTTACGTGGGTGGTTGGTGTCAATGCAGTGCAGGTATTCCAATCTATATTGAGGTCCCTTAGAACAATGGTCTCTTTGGGTTAGGCATTGGATAGCCAGTAGAGGATGTATTCTACGGTCCCTGAGTTATTACCTGGGGGAATATAAACACATACTATGTTTATACATTTATTTTTATTTATTTATAGTTTAGAACTCATAATTTCTGCTTTGTTAAGTATGGGTGGTTGAAGGTTGTCTAGAGCAACATTGAGGGTGGTTTTATAGAGAACAGCAACCCCTCCCCCTTTCCTGGTAGTACAATCTAGCCTGAGTATATTATACCCTAGAGGTAGAATTTCATTATCTGACGTAGTTGGTTTTAACCATGTTTCGGTCAGACAAAGTATGTAGGTTGTCAGGAGGACATGGAGGTTGTGGACCTTATTGTTGATGCTTATACTGTTTAAGTGGCAGGTCAATAGTGAGCTATTTAGGCTTGGTTTTCTGTTTGGGCTGTTATGATTGGAGTCAGTGTTGTCTGGGGATGGTGGTCCAGGGTTGGGATGGATGTCCCCATCAATAGTAAGGGTGTGGGGCAAACTAGCCTTGAGCTTCAGGAATTTATTTATCAGTTTCTGGTAGTATTTAGTTTTGGTGTTAATATATCAGGGTATAACAGGGTGGGTGTTAGCAGGAGTAAAGGAGTTGGCGTTAATGGACATGAATGAGTGGGCAGAAAGGTTTGAGAGGATTGGGGTGGTAGTAAGGTGTTTGGGATGGTTGAATCCTATATGGGATTGGTTTTCATAGATGGTGAGAGAATAAAGGGTGATTAGTAAAGGTAGGGTGTAGAGTAGTGGTGTACATATATATATATATATATATATATATATATATATATATATATATATATATATGTGTGTGTGTGTACATGTGTATGACACCAATGTGGTTCAGTCAATCTTTTATTTAGTGCTTTCGTCAGGTAAAATGACTTCTTCAGAATACAACCTGTTTAAAAAAAAAAAAACAAAGTTTAAATAATACCCCTTGACCAATCACTACAATATGCATTACATCATTTCCCCTCTTAGTGTCATTAATATTAATGCATACAAGATTGTATTAAAATAAACATATAAAACCAGACAAAGGATTTTAAATTGTTAAAACATTAATACAGATACTAATGCATATTAATATCCCAACTATAAAATTTATAAATTCATGTATAATTCATAACATGAACATAGATTTAAGTCTTAACAAAGGGCACAAGGAAATCTTGTCATTTAACCCTGGGGCCTGGTAAGCATTTAGTTTTATTTGCCACTTCATTTCCAAAAATTCCAAAAAATCTTCTACTGCCCCCCTGTGGCCTCAAATCAACCTGTTCTACAACAAAAAATCTAAACCCATGCTGTGGGTGACTGTTAATATGTTTGTAAAGGGCATTTTATATCATAAAGGTGTTGGTAAATTCTTGATCTAAGTGCATTCTTTGTTTTTCCCACATAGTAGCTCTCACATGAGTCACATAGTGCCACATATACCACCCCTTTACTGTAACAATAATGCTTTTTCCCTGTTTTTATACTTCCAAAATTCTTGATCTTAATGCTCACAGATTCCATCATATAAGGGCATTGGGGGCATCTTCCACACTTAAAGCTCCCGCCTAGCTGCCCAAAATTCTTGTTTTTCCTTTCTAATAGTCCTTTTAATGAGGTATCTTTCTTATAAACCACAACAGGTTTGTCCCCTATATTTTCTTCAACATCAATGTCCATATGGAATAGTCTCCAATATTTGTTGATAATGTTCTTAATCTCATAAAAATTGGATGTAAAAGCCAGTGTTAATGCACGTCAAAACTGTGTGTCCTGATTCCCTCATCACCTATTCTGTCAGAATTCTCCTTAGCTAAGAGGGGGAAAAAGTGCCCACATGTCCTTTTATTTTTAACCTCAATCACTATGTCATTTATGAACATCTCAGGGTACCCTCTCTTCTCTAACATATCCTTCATAATGTCACATTCAGTTTTAAAATCATCAGGTTCAAACACCATCCTGGCTAATCTTACATATTCAAAATGCAGGAGTCTTTTATCTGAACATTTGTTCTATATCAGTTTAAAGTGTCTGGAGGTTTAAAGGTTTATCAGCCTATATTATAAAATCATCTTGTATATGTGACAGCAGTGGGAATTACTACACACTTCTACAGTACTGAAATCTACAGAAAGTTTCAAGATTTTTGAGGGCTAAAAGTTACAGTGGTACAGTGGTTAGTGTTGCCCCTCACAGTGTTTTCTTGTCTAGTTTGATTCTCAGTGGGGCTGTCTTCTCTGCAGAGTTTGCATATACTTTGAGTGTTTGTTTGGGATTTTAATGAGCACTAGGGTTTCTTCACACAACACAAAAATGTCTATACATGAAATGGCAAACCTCCAAACTGGCAGTAGCTGGTGTGTGTGTGTGTGTGTGTGTGTGTGTGTGTGTGTGTGTGTGTGTGTGTGTGTGTGTGTGTGTGTGTGTGTGTGTGTGTGTGTGCATGCACGCATGTGTGTGTGTCTTTCTCTTTGTGCACTCTGCAGTAATGCAGTGAACTGGTATATTGTAGAGAATTGGCGTGCCTTTCTTTCCCCCACTGAGTGTTGGGATAGGGTCTGGATCACCTCTGTGCACAATGTGCTCCTGTGTGCATTTAATTAAGAATGGGGTTTTACAAACACTGTTATAAGGATCATGATCCACGTCTATGAATCTTGATTCTAAATGGTTCGTACACCCCCTGCCCACTGTATTTATTTAGCCTGGGGCCAACCTTGAATAAATTAAGATTGGGATATACTTTTAGTAAATAACATTTTCAGTTTACATTTTTGACAGTGTAAGAAATTGGTGTTAATATATTAGTTTAGATAGATTCATTCATTAGGCAGTCAGTACAGTGTGGGTTGTGCATGTATTAGCTACTTAATATCACAGCATCTGATTAGCTTCACACAAGACTGCTATGTCTCATGATATTACAGTTATGGTACATTTCAACTGCTCATAAGGCATACAGCAGGCACAAAGAAAGTATTTTCTGTCTGCAAGGTCCGTGTGCCTCATTGGGCACCAGTCTTATAGCACGTCCATATGCATGGCATTTCTTTCCAAAGTAATGTTATCCAACAACATTTTTGGCTGAACTTTTTTCTTTCTGTAACCTCTTGCCTCATGCATTCTGAGTTTCCACACTGGATTCAGCAAGTCTTTTGACAGTATGCCTCAACAGAGGTCCGTTTACCAATGAAAGGATATGGGGTGAAAACCAAATGTTTGCATGAAGAAGAGGCTGGCTTGTCTGATTGTAAGTAGAAAGAAGCTGTTCATGAGGAGCTGCAAATTAAATCACTGTTAAGTAATAAAGTGTCACAGGATTCATTGCTGGGATCATTTCTGTTCAATATATATGTTCTGTTAGCACACTGGATTTGCGGTACAGAATCAGCTTCTGTGATAGCGGTAATTATGCAATGACACATCTGCTATAGCTAGTATTGTAAGAAGAAATGCAGTAGCTCAGATTTAATCTAAGGAATTATAATGTTAGAAACTTTGGACAGGGGTCATGGAAAGCATAGATTTTACTTTACGTTCCCAGCATCAAACTAGCTGTACTGAATATGCCACAGACTAATGCAGAGAAAAGACAAGCATGCTGATGCCCTTTTCTCTTGATTTTTTCATAACATCAGAGGTAGTATATTTAGGGACTGGAGGTATGGAAGCAGAGTCCTACACTGCATTTCATAGGGCATCAACAAAACCATGTGCAAAAATATTTTAAAGTTAAATAGTTTATATTTCAATTAGAAGGGAGGTGGGACAGTCTGCTTGGTTGATAATGTACAAATGGGTAAAAGCATCTCAGAAGCTGATCCAAAGGTTACTGTCTTATTTATTGATTTATTTATTTATTCTTCTATGTTTGGTAACTGGTTGATCTAGTTGGGTCAGGCCCATTTTCATTGGACGCCTGTGGAGAAAAGCTACAATCTACAACATAATAACACATTAGATTACATTACTCAGGTACAGTGCAATAACAAATTTATTTGGGAAGTTACATATAGCATCATATTTAATTTACTACTAGTACACTAAAATGTCTAAAATAATTGTAAGATAGTTCTGTGTACAAGTCAACAACAGTTAAAAATCAAAAACTTTCTACTGAGGATATCAATTGTAAGGCATATTAGGCATAGGAAGGGACTCTAAAGGAAAAAAGAGCCAGTAGCACCAAGTGGGATTAAGGAATGCTATCCAAAGGGCATACAGAAGAATGTAAAAACAACTAATAACTGCTATCGGACATGGGTGGGATTAAGTAATGTTACACAAGGGTCATACAATATACCGTGGTGGTATGGCGGCAGCGTTGTTACCTCACAGCAAGAGGTTTTCCCGTTCGATTCTCGGCTTGGCTTGGGAGTGCCTTCTGTGTGGAGTCTGCATGTCCTCCCCGCGGTTGGGTAGCGTTCGAAAGACATGCGTGTGTAAATGGGCATGCCTTCGTTGAAGGTTGGGCGTCGAGCTGGCACCACAGCATTTCGTAAAAATGTACTGCCAATCATTAGCGGACCGGAGTTCCGCTGTGGCGAACCCTTACTGGGAAAAGCCGAAAGACAAACAACACAAGGGTCATACAGAAGAATGTAAAAACAACTAATAAATGCTATCAGACATGGGTAGGATTAAGTAATGTTACACAAGGGTCATACAGAAGAATGTAAGAACAACTAATAAATGCTATCAGACATGGGTAGGATTAAGTAATGCTACCAAAAGAGCAAACAGAAGAATGTAAAAACAACTAATAAATGCTATCAGACATGGGTAGGATTAAGTAATGCTATCCAAAGAGCATACAGAAGAATGTGAAAACAACTAATAAATGCTATCCGACATGGGTAGGATTAAGTAATGTTACACAAGGGTCATACAGAAGAATGTAAAAACAAGTAATAAATGCTATCATACATGGGTAGGATTAAGTAATGCTACCCAAAGAGCATACAGAAGAATGTAAAAATAACTAATAAATGCTATCAGACATCGGTAGGATTAAGTAATGCTACACAAGGGTCATACAGAAGAATGTAAAAACAACTAATAAATGCTATCAGACATGGGTAGGATTAAGTAATGTTACACAAGGGTCATACAGAAGAATGTAAAAACAACTAATAAATGCTGTCACAGGATATGGTTGTTGCTTAAAAATGACAAAGTTAATTTTTATACTATTATTTTGATTACATGGTAGCAGAGCGGTTTTATTTTTTTCATGTACCAGACTGTCTCTGACAGAGCACTGAAGGCAGTACAAAGGTATGAGGAAGGAGTTATTCTTCTATTTATTACTTCTGAAGACTGTGCCCGACATTGCACACACCATAGCAGGTTCCTAGGCAGTTTAGATGCCCTCATCATTAGCAGGCTGGTAGGACAGGTGATGGGGTACAATAATTTATGTGCAAACATTAGGTGGTGAACTTTTCACTTGTTCCTGAATTTTAACTGAGGAAGCACAACAGTGTTCTTTCTAAGATGTGCCTGTAGTACCTTTGACATCCATGTTATAAAATGATACTAGTTTTGAAAAGTGACATGTTTGCAAAGCTTGTAGGTCTGAAAAGAAGCATGGGCATTAGCAATAATTTATCCAGTCTCATCTTGAAACTAAATGTATGAAACTACATGGCTCTGTACAGACAATCTATTAGCTTATTAGCATTCTTTCTGTTGGATAGAATGCACTGTTAAGGTATTTTACACTGTTTTAGGAAACACTGTAATACCCAAATGTTTAGTAGTTTTAAAGGTGTCAATCACAGTGCCCTTTTTCTTGAATATATGGAAAAGTTTGTTTTACTCATTTTAGACCTTAAATAGTATGCACTTTGATTTCATGGCATGATTAAAAAGGATTTCTTTAGACAGCTCACCAGTGAGGTGGTCCATCTGTAGGTCATTTGTAAATTAAAGTAAAGTTGAGTCATCCTTCTGCTATCGCAAATTTAGTCTCATATATGATTTCTCAGATTTACTATAAAACATTGCATCTCCTTTGACCGTAATGCAACAATCTTAACTTATTTATTTACCAAGTAAGTGAACTGGTCATCAAAGACATTTCAGCTATGAGCCGCTTCACAATGGCAGGGGCGAATACAATATGCATGGAAATTTTAAAGTAAGCAACCAGCCAAGATGTTTTGTGGAGGTGGAAGGAAACTGGATTGCCCAGAGAAAACACACATTCATGGGGAGAAAACTGTATATAAGCAGAAGCTGGAGAGAAGGATTGAACCCTGGACTTTGTAGCATTATATTGCTCTGTGAAGTCTAAACAACAGAAAATCATAATCTTAACAAACTGCTCTTCTAAACAGTGAAAAGCATCAGAAACAGTTATGTTTTACACTGGGGATTTGCCCCCCTGCACTCAAATTTTAAAGATCAGTATCAACACCCAGTCACACAGACTTGGAAATGAGGAGAATTTATTAAGAAAAAGAAATGTATCTTTTCCCTCTTCTAGAAGTTATGCAGTCTCTATGTACAGAAAGTAAAACAAAGCAAGCTCCAGTTTACTAGGACAGCAATATTCTGCAACCACGACTTTAAGCAATTAGTGTTTTGAAAGCCAAATAAGAAAAACACATGATAAATGTTAATTTCTCAGATGTTGAACATAAAAGTTGAACAGCAAGATGTTTTAGATAACATCTTGTGACAAGCCTTAAGTGATGCTGATGCTTTCAGCCAGACTACCATCTTTCATGATGTACTGTATTCTGTAATTTAGGTAATTGCAGAGCCATGTCAGAATACAGGGTGTAATTCCAATAGAGGTAGGTAGTTAACTTGGTTTCCATAAAGGACATGGAATTGGTATTATCACTTACTCAGTAATAGAGTTCATTTCCTCATAACTCAACAATGAGAGAATGGTTGCTGCCATGTTTTTTGCACTCTTAGAAAGCCATTGGTACAAACACCTAGTCTTTCCCTCTCCACAAAATTAACTGCCGTGGCATTACATCCTATATTGTGACATGGTTATGCAGTTACCTTAACCACATAAAACAGTGTATCTTTATACCAGAAGGGTGACACTATTTGTATAAAACAGATTAAAGTGAAAAAAGAAAAGTATGCACAGATCTGTTTTAATAACCAATTCAACAAATGCAGCCTGGCCCCAACAGCATAAGGGGAATATACAACAGCATAAGAGGAATATACACTGTAGCATTGAGTATGGACTTCTGGCATCCACACCAAGTCTAGGGCTACCCAGTCACCACTTACAGAGCTAGAAACCCAAACCATTATTTCACCACTCTCAGTATGAATGATAATGTCTTTTAATACACCCCTACCTCCTGTAACTGCTTTATGTTTTACGGTCCATTCATATGAACCAACGGCCCCACTTCTTCCTCCTCTTTTGTGACCCTAACTGAGCCTGCAGGGAAGGCAAATCGAGCTCGCTCCCTTCATTGAGCAGACTGATCTACTAGGCAGGGGAAAAGCCTTACAACCCATTCTTTTCCTTGCTATGGTACACTAACTTCCCAGAATCAAGATGGAGACTGTACCAATCTTCTTTCCCATGCTGAGAGCAGAAGCTCATTCATTCTCTGGAACAAGAATGTTAGTCTAACCTTCCTTAAGAGCCAGGAGACAGTCAAATGGTCATTTTGTAAGTCAGGTGAACTGGCCAGAACAACTATCCCTACTGGCAGGCCCCTTGGGCTCTGAAATAGCTGCCTAGACATTGGGATTTGTGCAAACCTCCACATAGATGTCATTCCCAGGCAGATTTGTGACCTACATCTTGTACTGATATACAGTGTATGCTCAGCATGTCTAAACTCCATGAGTATAGCATCCAGTAATTCCGCACAGTGACACTGAAGTGGTGGACCAGAGCTGACCACCCCCTCAAACAAACATGGCTGAACCTATAGCAGACACTCAATCTCATCTTCCAGTGCTTCTGCAATTAGTCCAACATTAATTGGTTAGGTCACAATAATAAGGCTTTGTTCCTCTGTACCATTGGAGTAGGGTACTGTAACTGGTTTTCAAATAAATTATTTTCACACACACACACACACACACACACACACACACACACACACACACACACACACACACACACACACACAAAACAAATTATCTGAGATAGCTGGTAGTGTTCTCCAGTAGACCACACCCTTCTTTCCTGGCAAAGTAGTACTGCTATTGCCCTAGATATGGCTAGGGGCCAAACACACCATTTTTGCTCTACCCCTCTTGTTAAATGGGCACATTTAAATTATGAAAATACATCACTTTAGTAATGTGATCAAGTTATTTGGCTTTCAAGATGGATGCCACAGCATGTCAACTTACAGTGCTAAATAATATATGTCTAAGTACAACCCCCATTCCATACTGGAAGCATCTACCTGCACAATGAATTCTTAGGTATAATTTGCACTGACTAGTACAGGTGGTCCACTCAAAACCTTCTTGAGCTTTTGAAATGTTTGCTTACAGGGTGGAGTTCAAACAACCTTATCTGGTTTCTTTTTTTAATGTCTGCAAGGCTGGTAGATACCATACTACATCATTTTATTTATTTATTTAACTAATTAGTTTAACACCAGGAAACAAACTTCCTATAGTAACCTGCTAACCCTAAGAATATCCTTACATTTTTCTTGGTAGTAGGGGTGGGCCATGTATGAGTAGCTTTGACATTGGCTGTTTCTGGTATAATCATTCCACCACCAACTCTATGGCCCAGATATGCTTGTTAACGTCATTAGTCAGTCCTGCCCTTTGCAATTTGCCCAGTGCCTCCTTGATATGCTGAACATGTTCTGCCCAGTTTCATCTGAAGATGTCATTGTCATTCAGGTAAACAAGTTTATTATCTCCCACTCTTTCTCGGATGTGATGTACCAGCCTCTGGGAAACTGCTGGGTCATTCTTTATTCCAAAATGAATTTTAGTAAACTTGTGTAACCCAAGTGGAATCATAAAGACTGACCTCTACCTGGCTGCAGGTGTCAGGGGAACCTGCCAACCTTGGTCAGCTCCATAGTGGTTATACACTTATCCCCACCCAGTTGATCTAGGGTTCATCTGTACTTGTTGTGGGATAAACATCTGATTCTGTATGACTATTCAGTTTTCTATAGCCCACATATAATCTGTGGTTGCTGTCCATCTTTGGCATTAGTATCAATGGTGAGGCCAAAGGTTTGGACTCTTAGATTATCCTTTTTCCAACACGTCATGAAGTTCATATCTCAGGCATTGCCTAATTCTTTAGAGTCACTAGGGTCATGTGTCTACATGGTGCTCCATCAGGTGGGTATGTTATGGCTTACCAGTGAACATTTTCTCAAATTTCTGTAATACTGCAGAGATTTCCTGATCCTGTGTAGGAGATGGTTGCTATAACAGGACTACTCCATCTAGCAAGGTGTCAGATCTGAGCCTTATCTAAGAGATCTACTACCAGATCATCTTCTGGTTCCTCCTGCAACCCACTGCAGATACTCAGTACTGGTGCCTTTTTCTGGTAGTACTTTATCATATTAGCATGACAGAGTGTGTGCTTCTGTCTCCTGTCTGCCAACTCTACCATGTTGATAACATCACTTGTCATTTTAACAGTAGTAAAGACTCCATCTCAGGCTGCCTGCACTTTATGTGGTCTAACTAAAATAAGTGCCATCACCTTTTGCCCAGCAGAGTTGGATCGCACTCTGGCTGTCCTGTCATACAAGACTTTTTCTGCTCATTCTCATGCCAGGTGCTTTTGTACTGCCTGTAAGAGCTGCCTAAGTCTAGTCATGAAGTTTATAACATATTCAAAATAGACTCCACGTGAGAATCATACTTATCATCCCACTCATCATAAATTAAATTCAGGGGCTCCCTCATCCTGGGGTCATGCAACAGCTCCAATTAAAAATATGTGTTTTCCTGGGAAACCTCTCTATATGCAAAAAAGGAGATGGAGCAGGCATTGTCCCCTCTCTCTTGAACTAATATGCAAATGCCCTTAGCATGGTCCTCAGTGTAGGCAGTCTTTAAATCCTTTAATCCAAAACACTTCTACAAGTATGCCAGCAGGTCTTACATAAGGGTGTCATCTCTGTCTGTATTTCTCTAGGAAATCTACAATTTGAAAACATTTAGCAAAGCACATGCCACCTTCTCTGCTTCAATGTAAGATATAGCCAGCAGCTTTGGATATCTAGTTGCATAGTCTACGACTATCACAATATATTTCTTTCCTGTAGAACCTAGGATAATAAGAGGTCCCACAATATCCATAGCTACTCCCTGAAACAGTTCTTCAATAATAGGCAAAGGCATAAAAGCAGTCCTTACTTTGTCTTCAGCCTTGTGTAGTACTGCTCATATGACATGCAGTACCATGTTACATAATTTGCAATCCCTGGCCAATAAACATTCTACATAATCCATGTTTTGATCTGAATTATGTCAGCATGATCTGTAAATGGAAAATCATGGGTTATGGCCAGAAGTGTCTGTCATTAGACTGTATGTGTACCAATTGCTGTATTACTCACTGTGTGTGACTCTTGACTGTGTCCCTCAAGTCTTCTTAATTTGGCACTGAAAACTGATCCTGCCTCGGCGCCTTCTTGGTGACCCTCCCTAGCTTTTCTTCCATTGGAAATCTGGTATCTTCTTCCAGTGTTCATTTATGTTTTGGATGACTACAATCACCAAGCTCCTGCCTTGAAGTAATCCCTTCCAATAGAAGCCTAGTACCTTTTTCCTGTGAAGCTCAGATTTTGGTTCATTACCTACTGACCAGTCTTTCCTCTAAAGTAACCACATTATCAGCCCTGGGTGAATATATGGACCCTGGCTGATCTCCCCAATACTGTCCCCATGTGTTTGCTTCCATGTCATTTTTTGGGGGAATGTCAGGAACAAAATCCTCAAACACAGCCACCATCAAACTCCCTTGACCCTTCCCAGTCCAGACATCTATGGTCAAGGGTACCAGGAAAGGTGCCCCACCCCAGGACTTAACTTGCGTGGATAACTAGGCAAGTACTGCTTTTTTTAATCACTTCAAGCTTAACAAAGGTTATATCTGAAGCTGTGTCCCTGTTGGCAGCGGCTTCCTTTACTTCCAGTAATATATGATATAGACTTTTGTGGCAGTTCAGTATTGCGTTTGTCTCAAGACAACTCACCACTGCCATAGTGCTAATCTTACTTAACACTTCCTGAGACCTTTGTCTACCACCTTGCCTTGGTGGACGAGACTGTATATGTCCCTTTTTGTGATATTTGAAACATCTAAATTCCAAAAATGGGCATATACCAAAACTCATGGCATCTCATTTTTCCTGTGTAACCTGCTCTGATGGTGTAAGCATCTGTCAGTAGGTTCCATTTTACCTACATGCAATGTTTGGTACCCCACCTTCTATGCACTGTCAATAATAGCTAACTAGAGGTCTCTCTTCCTCCTCATTTCATCAGTAGTGTTACACTCCCAGTCTGTCAACCAAATCCTCATTCCCATAGACAAAGTATTGAGGCCTTGTTCACTCACCAAAAGATCTGCAAGCATTTCAGATGTGGTGACTTGACATCCACAAACCCGTCTATGAAAATAAATGCTGATCTCTGCAATATGTACAGTCACAATGTTATCTGACCTTCTTCTTTGTATTTTTGAACTTCAGGCATTGTTTTAAAATGTATAAGTAAATATTCTTTAATTTTAACATAATTGAAACAATAAATATCACCAAGTTTACAAATTGCATGCATTTCTTTTCCTGTAAACAAAAGAGTTAAACACTTTACTCAATGTCTTTGGGCAGCTTGGCATTGATTACACAACCTAACATCCTCTATTCCTGCTTTACACATTGGAAAATGTTTGTCTTTCATCCTGCCTGTGATTCACATGACAGTGTCAACACATGGTCATCCACCCCTCATGTTGCCACTCATTCTCTCTTTCTGTCTCTCTGTCTCTCTCTCGTCTTAGCTTGTATCTGCTTTTTTGCACCATTGTATTCACTGAACTGCTTTGAGTTCCAGCTGCTTCCTCTGCAGTGCCAGTCTTTGTAATTCAGTTTGTGTTTTCAGGTCCTCCTGGAATGTAACAGTTTCTGCTTTACCCATCTCTTGCAAACCAATAGCACCTGTCAGGCTGTCTTCATTCATTCTGTATTCTAGCTGCACACAAAGCTATCACTCAATCTCCTTGAAACATACCAGCATGTTAGATTTCTTTTGCTCTACACTCCTTAGTCAAGTATGGCAGTGCCATCTTAGTATAGTTGTCAGAAAAGCTCATTTCTGCCTGTTCCTATACTAATATGACTAGAAATATAAAATGATTGCTCTACAAAACTAAACCTCTATGCATTTTACTTTGTGTCTGAGAAGATATACATACTTTTTATGACAAACCTGCTTCAGGCTAAATAAATTCAATTATAATATCACCTCTTACTGTCACCAATGTGACAGACTAGGCTGACACCAGAGGGGTATAAATCCTACCCCTTCCAGACAGTGAACCACCCAGGTATGTGAAAGACAGTGGCTGTGATCCATTTCACTGCCCCAAATAAGTCTGATTGCCATCAGATTGACAATCTCTCAAGTTACATCACTTGACCCTAACAGGTTAAATATAAAAAATACAAATTTGATTCAACAACTAATTCATCAAATGCAACCTGGCCCAAAGACCATAAAAGAAATATGCATTGCTGCAATGGATATGGGCCTCTAACATCTACACCCATACTAAGACTATTCACTGATCACTTACCAAGCTGCATCTTTGGCCTAACACCACAGGCCCCTTTCTCACCACTCTTACTATGCACCACTGTGTCTTTCAGTGCTTTTCAGGTTTTAGACACACACACACAAACACACACACACACACACACACACACACACACACACACACACACACACACACACACACACACACACACACACACCAGCAAAGACTGGTAGAATTTTCAAAGTCCCCAAAGCTATCATTCTGACAAGGTAGGACTGCCACCACCCTAGGTATGGCTAGGGACCAAGTACAACAGTTACCATATCACTCTTTTTTAAACACCTTTATTGAATCATCACTTGTGACAGATGCAAATTTACATTTACGGAAAAGTAACCAAATTGTATTAACATTAACAGACGTTATAATTCGCATATATGGCTATATACAGTATCATATAACCTAAGCAACATTATGGAAATTATTCAATTCCTGCCCCCATTTTTTATTAAACCATCACTTATTACATAAGCAATCATATATTTATATAAATGAAAGCAAACCACACTAATACAATCCTAGTTGCAAACATTTTACATCAGAAACCATATTGACACACTCCAAGTTGCAAACATTATACATCATTTATAATCTACCCAATCATTTTCAGACATATCACTCTTGGTTAATAGCTAAATATAAATTATAAGAATAATACCTCACTCTGGTAATGTACATCAGTGATTTACATTTAGAGAAGTACATCACAGTTTGTCAGTTTACAGCACCAAATATTATCTCATTAGATAAAAAAATGATACATAAATAAATAAAACTTTAAGAAATAAAGAAGTCAAGACAGTGGTGATACACATTAAATATGCAGAGGTACACATTCACAAAAGGAATAAAAACAGTAAACTGTACACAGTAAATATTTACGGAATATTCTGACTTTTGCTGAATAAACCTAGGTGAAAAAAGTAAAAAAATACTGAACTTACTTAGTAATATACCCAAGATATTAATCTGGCAGAGAGATATTTCACAATAATCTATACAGACAATGATACTATTGCAATCCAGGTAAGACTAACTGACTTTACTTTGTTTTCAGTTCCAAGTATATATTTTAGAATATTACTTTTTTGACCGAAACATACGATATTTCCCCAGTAGAAGAAATAAATAACTGCAAACTGGCTCTCCGAGACATCAGTCAACTGTTTGCATACTAATGATGGTTTCATTTTACAGTTCTGGACACAGATGTTCTTTGAAGAGTTTTGTAATTGCATTTTTATGATTTGTTGGCTTTCTGACTTCAAACTCAATTATGCCTTAAATACAGATAAGAAATTACTTGCTTTCTAAGAAATTGCAAGTTACAATTTACATTCCATTTACAAGGTCTTTATTTGCTGTTTTCCTTTCATCTCCTTTTTTATATTCAATGAGAAAGGTTACCACAGGAGAGAGATATTTTATAAAATCAGTCTCATAGTATACATTATTACATATTTTATAAAGCTTAAATATAGCTTACAAATGAAGTAAGAAGGAAAAAAAATGAATAACATTTTAAAGAAGTTTCTTTACACTGGCATCATTACTTCCATCTGCTGGGAACACAACAATTATATATATAGGATGTGCAGTGGGTTGCACATGTGAAACGACTGGTAACCGGTTTGCCCTGTAATTATAACATCTGTTCCTAGACCAGGAAGCCAGGTCAATAAAAGAGCAATATTGTACAAATGGGTTAGTTGACCAAGGGCAGGTAAACAAACTCATTAGTTTGTAAATTTGAAACACTGAAATGATGCATCGGTGGTTTCTTTATGAAATAGATATAAACCAGACAGCTGAAGAGACAAGGGGAAGAACCATGCAGACTAGTGAGCTTGTTCTTTGCACTTGTTTCTCTTACTTTAAATTCATGTCGTTTAGTTTAAGATTCAGTAATTCTTGTAGTATAGAATTAGGTGGAAAGAAAGTATAGCTGCAGACATATTTTTAATTCTTGTAATCTGTTATGAAAAATTATTTTCTGTTTTTAAGTGTGATTGATTATATCTGTTTGCATTTTTAACTAACTGCATTGCTTAACTCATTCTTTTCTAAGTAAGGCATTTTTATTCACTTTTAAATACCTTATGTCTGCTCAGTTATGAGCTATTTATTCATTTTTAAGAGAATATTTATGGCTAACATGACAAACCACTGGCATTCACCTTTGAGCAGACTGCTCAGTTATACATTCTTATTGGTGTTTATTATTGCTTGGCTTGTTGTTGAGCAGGAACAGTAGCTGAGAGGTCCCCAGCCTAATGATCCAGGGTGATGGCTGTTTACTACTTTGAGCCAGGTAAGAATGTTGTAGTGTTGGAAAATATTGACTATTACCAGCCTTCCCTGGAAATTACTGGTGTGTGTGTGTGTGTGTGTGTGTGTGTGTGTGTGTGTGTGTGTGTGTGTGTGTGTGTGTGTGTGTGTATACATGTCAGCTTACCTTTGTATAGCAGTTTATTGAACGGCAGTTATTGTGGACAAGTGAGCAATAGAAGACACTGAAACTTAGACAGCATGATGATACAGAGGTCTGGGGAGATAGACCAAAGACACTGCACAGTGGGATGTTCAATACAAAGCCTTTTCATTGGTGAGAATGGTGTAGGTCCATGCTCCAGGGCAACAATATATATTTCCTGTATGTTCATGAGGCAAAGCTGTAGTTAGTGAATTGTTTAGTTATTCATATTTATTTGCCTGTGTGTATACTTTTATCTGTTTAGCACCAGTGGTGTGACTTATGTCACCATATTCCTGATGGCCATCCGATTTAAGAATATTAATATATTTTTTAGACTTTGAAGAGTAAATGTAGTGGTGGATAGCAGGGTGGATCACTGGACCATATATCTGTCCATCATGTATATCTCTACATTGGTTGGAAGTGATGGGATTCAGGCATATTTCTGTCTTTCTGGTTCTAACATTACAACCTCTTTAACCAGCAGGACATAATTAGTAAGGAAGTTAATGGTAATAACCACCTCTAGGCTGAATCATGCAGTGCAAAGTAGAATGACAGTAGAGAAGGCTAATTAGATGCTGTGGTATAAAGAGAGAGAAATGGTTTCCAGTGATTTTTAAATCATCATTTTAATTTGCAAAACGCTGGTAAGGCCATCTAGGATATAGTGCACTTTCTGGAGCTAATCAGATAAGAGAACTTATGCTGTATTCATTAAAGGAGGAAAATAATGGGTATATGAGTTAGATACACCATATTATGTGGAGTGGAGTGTAAATGGTGTAGTTGAAATGGAGGACAGCTAGGAAGAATGGGACATCCGCAGCTGCTGAAGAGAGAACAATTCAAGTATAACTTCAGAAAATAGTACTTCACAGAGAGGGTAGTAAGAGATGAACTCTGTTGTTTGAGGCAGTGTAGTAGTGTAAGTAATTAGAAGTGTTAAATGCTGCTTCAGATAACCCAGCCACTGGGGATGCACAAGCCAGTGCATTTCTTTGTGCCGGTCCCAAGCCCGGATAAATGAGGAGGGTTGCGTCAGGAAGGGCATCCGGCGTAAAACCTCTGCGAAATGACTTATGCAGAGAACATTTCATATTTCCATACCAGATCGGTCGAGGTCCGGGTTAACAATGACCGCCACCAGTACTGTTAGCCAACAGGGTGCTGGCAGAAATTGGGCTACTGTTGGCCGAAGGAGAAGAGGAGGGGGAAGGCATACCCGAAGGCAGGAAGAGAGGAGGAAGGTTAGGAGTGTAGCAGTGAGGGTAGGAACTTTGAATGTTGGCAGTATGACTGGTATAGAGAGAGAGCTAGCTGATATGATGTAGAGAAGGAAGGTTAATATGTTGTGCGTGCAAGAGACCAGATGGAAGGGAAGTAAGGCCAGGTGTATAGGAGGCGGGTTCAGATTGTTCTATCATGCTGTGGATGGCACGAGAAATGGGGTAGGGGTTATCCTAAAGGAACAGTATGCCAAGAGTGTTTTGAAGGTGAAGAGAGTGTTTGATAGAGTGATGTTTATGAAGCTTGAAATTGATGGTGTAAGGATGAATGTTGTTAGTGCATATGCTCCACAAGTTGGATGGGCGTTGGATGAGAAAGAAAAATTTTGGAGTGAGTTGGATGAAGTGGGGGGTGAGTGTACCCAAGGGTGAGAGACTAGGGATTGGAGCGGACCTCAATGGGCATGTTGGTGAAGTGAACAGAGGGGATGAGGAAGTGATGGGTAGGTATGGTGTTAAGGAGAGGAATGCAGAAGGTCAGGTGACTGTGGATTTCACAAAAAGGATGGACATGGCTGTGGTGAATACGTATTTTAAGAAGCGGGAGGAGCATAGGATGACATACAAGAGTGGAGGAAGATGCACACAGGTGGATTCTATCCTATGTAGGAGGGCCAGTCTGAAGGAGATTGGAGACTGTAAAGTGGTGATAGGGGAAAGTGTAGTTAAGCAGCATAGAATGGTGGTCTGTAGGATGACGTTGGTGATCAAGAAGAGGAGAAGGAGTGTGGAAGCAGTGCCAAGGATTAAATGGTGGAAGTTAAAAAAGGGTGATTGTGAGGTGGAGTTCAGGGAAGAGTTAAGACAGGCACTGGGAGGTAGTGAAGAGTTACGGAATAGCTGGGTAACTACAGCAGAGCTAGTAAGGGATACTGCTAGAAAGGTGCTTGGTGTGACATCTGGACAGAGGAAGGAAGACAAGGAGACCTGGTGGTGGAATGAGGAAGTACAGGAAAGTATACAAAGGAAGAGACCGGCGAAGAAGAAGTGGGAGTGATAAAGAGATGAAGAAAGTAGACATAAGTATAGGGAGATGAGGCACATGGCAAAGAGAGAGGTGGCAAAGGCTAAGGATAAGGCATATGGAGAGTTATCCGAGAGATTGGACACTAAAGAGGGAGAAAAGGACCTGTACTGATTGGCTAGACAGAGGGATAGAGCTGGGAAAGATGTGCAGCAGGTAAGGGAGATAAAGGATAGTGAAACATACTCACAAATGAGGCAAGTGTGTTGAGTAGATGGAAAGAATACTTTGAGGGGCTGATGAATGAAGAGAATGAGAGAGAGAGAAGGCTGGATGATGTGGGGATAGTGAATCAGGAAGTGAAACAGATTAGCAAGGAGGAAGTAAAGACAGCTATGAAAAGGATGAAGAATGGGAAGGCTGTTGGCCCAGATGATATACCAATGGAAGAATGAAGGTGCTTAGGAGAAATGGCAGTGAAATTTTTAACCAGATTGTTTAATGAAATTTTGGAAAGTCAGAGGATGCCTGAGGAGTGGAGAAAAAAGTATTTTGGTACCTATCTTTAAGAATAAGGGTGATGTGCAGAGCTGCAGTAACTACAGAGGGATAAAACTGATCAGTCATAGATTGAAGTTATGGGAAAGAGTAGTGGAAGCTAGGTTAAGAAGGGAGGTGATGATTAGTGATCAGCAGTATTGTTTCATGCCAGGAAAGAGCACTACAGATGCATTGTTTGCTCTGAGAGTGTTGTTGGAGGAATACAGAGAAGGTCAGAAGGAGTTGCATTGTGTCTTTGTGGGCTTAGAGAAAGCATATGACAGGGTGCCTAGGGAGGAGTTGTGGTATTGTATGAGGAAGTCGGGAGTGGCATAGAAGTATGTAAGAGTGGTACAGGATATGTACGAGGGTAGTGTGGCAGTGGTGAGGACTGCAGTGGGAGTGACAGATACGTTTAAGGTGGAGGTGGGATTACATCAAGGATCAGCTCTGAGCCCTTTCTTATTTGCAGTGGTGATGGACAGGTTGACAGATGAGATCAGACAGGAGGCCCCATGGACTATGATGTTTGCAGATGACATTGTGATCTGTAGTGAGAGTAGGGACCAGGTTGAGGAGACCCTGGAGAGGTGGAGATATGCTCTAGAGAGGAGAGGAATAAAGGTTAGCAGGGCTAAGATAGAATATATGTGTGTAAATGAGAGGGAGGGTAGAGGAATGGTGAGGATGCAGGGAGTAGAGTTGGTAAAGGTGGATGAGTTTAAGTACTTGGGATCAACAGATCAGAGTAATGGTGAGTGTGGAACAGAGGTGAAGAAGAGAGTACAGGCAGGGTGAAATGGGTGGAGAAGAGTGTCAGGAGTGATTTGTGACAGACGGGTACCAGTAAGAGTGAAAGGGAAGGTCTACAAGAGGGTAGTGAGATCAGCTATGTTATATGGGTTGGAGACGGTAGCATTGACAAAAAGGCAGGAGTCAGGGCTGGATGTGGTAGAGCTAAAGATGTTAAGATTTGCACTGGGTGTGACTAGTATGGACAGGATTAGGAATCAGTATATTAGAGGGTCAGCTCAGGTTGGACAGTTTGGAGACAAAGCAAGAGAGGTGAGATTGCGTTGGTTTGGACATGTGCTGAGGAGGGATGCTGGGTATATTGGGAAAATTATGCTAAGGATGGAGCTGCCAGGTAAGATGAAAAGAGGAAGGCCTAAGATAAGGTTTATGGATGTGGTGAGAGAGGACATGCAGGTGGTTGGTGTGACAGAGCAAGATGCAGATGACAGGAAGAAATGGAAACAGATAATCCACTGTGGCGACTCCTAACGGGAACAGCCGAAAGAAGATGATGATGATGAAATGCTGCTTCAGACAGAGCAGTGAGAACAAAGAGAAGATTAAACAGCAATGTTCCAGAAACAGGATTTATATGTGATTGAGAGAAGGTATACAAGTATCCAGATTGTTGCAATATCTAAGAATATTCCCCTTTCTCCAGGGTACCCTGATCTCAGGGTTAGCATATGTAAGTATTAGGGTTTTTTGGGGTGTGGCCCCTCACATTAGAGATCATAGTGACAAAGTCCCTTATAAAATCTGCTAAAAAGAGCATCAGAGAATTTTAGAATATGCTTTTTTCCTAGAAATTGCAGGTTAATTTTCATATTGTCAGGACTCATAATATTGCATCTTCCATGCAGGGATCCCAAATGATCATGATTCGCCTTCTTCTGGTATAGCTAAAGCTATATTGTTTGAAATATTACTTGAGACATGTCTTGTATTTGTTGAACTGGTTTATTTTCCCATTGGTGGTAATTCTGTTATAACATTTCCTAAGATGAAGGCATGTTTTGTTTTTAATGAGTTTACTAAAACAGCATCAGTCAAATGTCATATCTTAAAAATGACAGGCATGTTGGTGAACACCTTACCATTCAAGTCAACAGTTAAACCAGATAGGCGTATGACGTGTGAAGAAGGCGGGTTGCCTTAACTGACTTTTGTAATAAACCATCCTGTCTCCTTTTATGTGGAGGTTTGCATGCTAGTGACATGCCTTAACATGACACACTGCAATATGCACACTCAGACTTTGCATACCTAACACATTTATGTTGACTGAAAGTTGTAGAATACATGGCTGCAGTTGAGGATCAGATCAACAGACATGCGGTACCTGTCTGTCAATAGTTAAAAAAAAAAATAGAAAAGAAACATAAACAATCTGAAACCCCTTTTCCCAATCTCTTTCATGCACATTCATGTCACGTTATACACCTGTGTACCTTGAGGGTTATTTTTAACAGTGTATTAAAAGACCATTAAATACACTCAACACTTCAGCCTGATGTGAGATAAAGAATAAGTTGACACTTTACTCACCAAAGGTTCTTTAGAAATTCAGACAAAAATGTATTTTAATAGAAAGAGTTATGTCTTTTGTTTCTTTTTTCCCTTATTGTTCTGTTTTGTTTTATAAAATAGTATTTTCAAAGTCCTAGCATACTTTACTTATGGTAATAGCTGTGAAACATACTCTGTTAACATCCATTTTCTTTTCATGCCTACTAATTTGTACTTTAAATAAGGCAAACAGCGTGACTAAGTGCCCCATTATCACAAATGACATCTTCACTACAATAATTAGTACTACATTTTTCAAAAGGTCTCCATCGCATGTTCAAAACCCATCAATTTGAGTCCCAAAACACTGGGAAGCTATGTGATAATGGGAAATCTTTTCATACTAAGTTGGAAATTACTGTATCTCAAAGAATTCCTCCTTCTCTAAGGTACAGCATTAATGTAGCCATAAATAGAAGGGGGAATGCAAGTGTTGTGTACAGACAGACCTGTCAAATTTTCAGACTTTTTTCTTAAATTTGCTTTGAAAAATGGAAAAAAAAACATAATATTACATTTATATTCCAAACAGAAGCCTATTTGAAACATTTTGTTGCACAATAAATAAAACACTTGTGGGCATGTCTCATGCATCTGCCTGAATTAATAGATCTCATTAACTCATGCCAAACATTAATATTAACTATATCCTACTGAATGTACATAAAGCCATGATAAAGAAGAAAAATGTAAACTTCACCTATAATTTCTTACTCTGCAAGAGTTCTTTCCCTCAAAAGCCCCTTTACTCTTTGTGTAACACAAGGTATAAAATAAGATTAAGAATGGCTCATTTCAGAGCAGGAAATGTTTCATCTAGAGTTTTTTTTTTTTGTGCACCTGGGGGTGGGAGAGGGGGATGACAGGCTATCTAACACACCACCTAATTACCCTAACAAATTCTCTTCCTGCTTTTACTCTGCAGGAGGGAAACCTGATCTCTCAGGTTTCCTCAATCACAAATTACCTAGTATTTTTTGGAATGGGATATGCCTCTGCATTCCCCATACCCATCAGCTTCTATTTTGGTGCTGTATATTTTTTGTGTTTCTTTATAGTATATACATGCATCCTGCTTGTTGCCTTATTGGTCATGCATTGAGTTGTTTGTGCATGTATACACACACACACACACGCACACACACACACACACACACACACACACACACACACACACACACACACACACACACACACACACACACACACACACACACACACACACACACACACACACACACACACACCATCTTCAAAGAAATGCACCATGGCCTGGAGCAATTGTTTTTTCCACGATTTAGCATATTGAGGACACACAGACAAACCTTTCTATTCAACATACTTTGAATTACTTGTTTACATGTCAGTTGAATGGTAAGTATGCTTCCAGCCATCCTATAAGCCATGCCAACTGCAAAGAAAAGTCTTGATGCGTGAGTTGTCATTAAAGTGCATCATGCACATATCATACATACGGCCATAGCTCTCAGTTGTCCTGGATTTTGCAGAATAGTCATTATTTTGTCTCACATTTTTGCCTTCTTGTTTGTATTTTTCTTATTCTGATGAATTACTGAGGATTACAGTCCATTAATAATGTCAGACATTAGAGTTTTCTACTTTTGGAAAATGCATATTGATGTAAAAAACTGTTGTTTATATTAACCTTTTAATTGAATTAGTGTAACATTTAAAATTTGTCCCTAGTTTTGAGACTTTGTCCTCCCCCATTATTTTTCACTTCTTCCAGAATTATGCAAAGAAGATATGTATGTATAATGTAATGCTAAACCTCGTATAGTCTTTTTGTCAATGTACTCTTGTTCTGAATACTTATTAATGCCTCCCACACCAGTGCTTAGTATTCTTGTTGTTGTTTGTCTTTTCCCAGTTAGGGGTCGCCACAACAGAACTCCGGTCCACTAATGATTGGCAGTAGATTTTTATGGTGCCGAGCTGCCAGCCCGATGCCTAACCTTCAGCAAAGGCACACCCATTCACACATGTCTTTCGGAGGCCACTCAACCATGAGGAGGACATGCAGACTCCATACAGAAGGCACTCCAGCCGAGAATCGAACAGGAGAACCTCTTGCTGTGAGGCAACAATGCTACCGCTGTACCACCGTGGCTTCTTAAATATACAATTCTCTTGTGCAGTTCTTTGTGCAGAAATAATGTTGCAGAGTGAACCTTTAAGCCTGTCTGTGCAAGCATCTCTGTAACGTGTAAATGTATGGTCCACATTGAAAAGGATCTGTGTATCTAATCCAGATAAAAGCTATCAAAAATAAGTTAGGTTATTTTTTAATTAGCTGTTTTTTTTGGTGAAATGCAATGTGTCCTAAAAATGGATTTTGCCCAGCTATCCAAAAATTGCACATTAGAACCACACTAGGTAGAGAAAAAGAAAATGCTTCTTGTCCATCTCTGTTACTAGCACCAAGTGTATACATTGTTAATGTTATCCTAGTCTGTGGATAGAATTGTGAATGAAAGGTCTGCATTTTCTTGGCGAAGAACAGTATAGGTAAATATCAGCAATCATGGAGCTATTTTTTAGTTCTTTTTATAATGAATAAATAGCATACAGCGCGTACATTTACAAAGGAAGCAGTATAAAATTATAAAATGTAGTATACAGTAGATAGCTTTACAATGCTGTCCTACCAAAATGTACAGCTGATCATTTATTAATATTGAATACACCATAGAAGATGTGGCATTTTGTTTCCATTGAAGTCCTTTTCCCATATCTAAGAGAACTTGTACATAACTGGAGGTTAAGATAATGGGTGAGATTTATAAACACAGTGCACACCATTAGTGCACAGAAACAAAGTCATATATCTATTTATTTATTTAACATTTGTTTACCAGGATGCTCCAATTAGACAACAGTGTCCATTTTCAGAGGAGGCCTGAGTAGAAAGGCTCCAGCAAAGTACATTTTTAGTAATACATGTCTAGTACAACAAAGAAAAAGTTTACTATACAGCTTATATGTATCTACTTACAGTCTAGCAGAGATCAGTAAAACAATTTATATACATATGAGATTAATCAACAAAAATAGATAAATGAGAGACAAGATTAACACATAAATAAAGTACAAATACAGTACAGCATGTCTTAGATTTTCTTAAGCCTCTGCAGTACATTTAGTATGTCATCTGACAGAATACAGTTTACAACTGTGAGAAAGACAAGGGGATATAGGTAAGGGAGAAGAAGGTTATAGGACTTATAGAGTGGATAGAAGTGTAGTTAAAGGTTATATCTGAGTGAGGAAGACAAGGGGATATAGGTAAGGGAGGAGGAGGTTACAGGAGTTATAGAGTGGATAGAAGTGCAGTTAGAAGTTCTACCTGAGTGAGGGAGAATTATCCAGCATTAGTACATGAGCAGAGCCAGGTAGATGTTAGGTGATCTTTTAGTAGATTCTTAAACTTGGTGGTGTTGGAGGTGGATCTAATATCAATAGGTAGGGAGTTCCAGATTTTGGCGATACTGTTTAAGTATAGCAAGTCACCAGCATTATTGCTACTTCTAGTGATGTTTACTAGGTTTCTGTTACTGGAGCACAGGGTCCAGTTATTGGAACAGTGAGTATGTAGGCCTTTGAGAGCAGTTTTTTTTTTCAGGTTGGTTGAGTATTTGGTGGACCATGGAGAGCTGGTTAGAAATTTGTAGGTTGGGGAATTCTAGCCATGAGAGTTCTTTGAGAGCATGACAGTGATGGAATCTGTAACTGGTATCTGTAGCAAACTTTGCTATTTTATTGTAGCAGCTATCTAGTTTGTTTATGTAAGTTTTCTTGATGTTAGTAAGGCTGCCAGATGCATATAGGAGTGTAGAGAGAAGGTGGGTTCTGATAATGGAGATTTTGGATTTGTCTGTGAGGAAAGGTTTGCTCCTATTCAGGCTACCCATTTTTGTGGACTTTTTTGATTGTTTGATTTATGTGGAGATCAATGTTCATGCTTTGGTCTATTACTACTCCCAGGAGTTTGGTATGGGAGACTGGGGTAAAGATGGTATTGTTTGCTGAGGTGATTTTGAATAGTGAAGAGGGGTCTGGGGATCTTGTATGGTGAAACAGGATGTGTTTTGTTTTGTTGGGACTGAGTATTAACTGGGCATTGGTTAGCCAGGTTTCTATTTTAGAGAAGGCTTGCTGTGTTATTTCATGAAGATTGTGGAGTGTTGGGGCTGCACAAGTTAAGATAGAGTCATAGGCGTACTGTATTAACATGACTTCATTAGTGGCAGTATGTAGGCTGTTGGTGAATAATGTGAAGAGAAGAGGGCCAAGAATGGATCATTGTGGGACCCCTAAGGTGATTGACAGCAGTAGGGAGAGGGAGTTATCCCATTTGACTGCTTGCTGCCTCCCAGTGAGATACCTCTGGAACCAGGTGAGTGTTGAATGGCTGGTTTCAAATTCTGATAGTGTGTTTAACAGTCTGGAGTGTGAGACCATGTCAAATGCTTTTGAGAGGCCCAGAAATATAGATGAGATGAGACCAGGTTACCCTCATTTCTAAGAAGGTTGACAGAGTTAGTGAAGCTTAGAAGGGCAGTAGTTGTACTATGGTGTGGGCAGAATCCATGTTGAGTTTTGGATAGTAGATTGTTAGTGAGGAGATAGTGGAGGAATTAGGTATGGATGCATTTTTCCAGAATTTTTGATAGTGGAGAGAGATTAGCAATTGGACGATTGTTGTAAAGCTCTATAGAGTTGCCGCCTTTATGTAGTGGAATGATGTGGGTTATTTTCCAGATAGTTGGGATCTGTTGTTCATTGACTGAGTGATTTATAAGGATGGAGACAGGGTATGTGATGGCTTCTGCAGCAATTTTGAGATAGTCTGCAGGTTGGTTGTCTGCAGCTAGGGTTGTTAGTTTGAGTTTTTTGAGGTATTTTTTTATGGTGGCAGTAGAAATAGGTTGTAGGGAGAGGTTATTGTCATTTTGTGTTGGAAAGAGAGGAGTCGGAGGGAGTGGCTAGTGTTTGTTAGTTTGAGTATAGATTTGGTGAAAATTTTGTTAAACTGTGTGGTTTGTCAGTGTTTAGGGAGGGGACATTGATTTGACCAGGCTGAAGGATTTTCTTGATTGCTGACTAGAACTTTTGTGGGTTTCCTTGGTGTTCTAGTTGTATTTTATCATAATATTCTTTTTTGTATTGTCTTATATGTTTTTTGTCAGAATTTCTTCTAGTTATTTCTGACAATTGGTTAGTGTTTTGTTGTGGTGCCAGTTGTTTCAGGCTTTGTCTATTGCTTTTAGTAGAGCTCTTGTTTTTCTGGTTAGCCATGGGGTGTAGTTGGGTTTTATTCTAATTGTTCTAGGTGATGCAAGCTTATTTAGGATTCTAAGGAAGGTAGAGTTAAATAACTCTACTGCCTCGTCTAATGGGAGGTATCTGAGAGTTACCCATCTGCAGCTTTTGAGTGTGTATATGAACTCTTGGGGATTAACATTTTTTTATGTTTGTGATTTGCTGATATGTTGGGATTTTGGAGGAGGTTATTTGCTGCTGGAGTAGAAAAGTGGGGTGGTGGTCACTAAGGTTGTCAGGGGACAGCTTGTGAGTTGAGAGAGGTTGGGATGATTGGTGAATATCCAGTCTAGGACTGACTCTTTTTTTAATGTTTTTTCTATCCTGGTAGTGTGTTGGATTATTTGGGAGAAGCCGTAAAGAGAAATGTGGTTTGTGGGTGTGTCTGAGTTACAGGAATACCAATCAATATTAAAGTCTGCAAGTATAATTGTTTCTTGGGGAAGGAGCTTATTTGCCCATTGTAGAATGTGCTCTAGGACAGGGATATTATTGCCTGGCAGGATGCAGACCCCTACTATGTTTATTTGCTTCTTAGAATTAAGTAAAAGTTTAGTTATTAGTATTTCTGCATTGGCGACATCTGGGATGGTTATGTCTGTAGCTTTGAGGGTTAGGTTATTATTGTACAGTATGGCTACACATCCGCCTCTTTTTCCTATCCATTCTTGTCTATATATGTAATAGCCTGGGGGTGTTCTCATTGTTGGTGTTATCTGATTTAAGCCACGTTTCTGTTAAGACAGCTATATTGAGTGAGTAGTGTCAGAGGTTGGCACGGAGTTCACCGGTCTTGTTGAAAATACTTCTAAGGTTTATATTTAATATTAGGAGAGAGGTTTAGCAGGGTTGATGGTAGGTTGATAGGTTTTGTTGGGGAGTCAGGGTTGGGATGTATATCTCCACTAAGAAATAGGTTGTGATGCAATGTTAACTATTACTTTTCTGTATCTTTGTAATGCTTTATCATACAGTATGTCAGTGATGTAGGTGATTGTCTTTTGAGGGGGACAAGGTGCAATGTGTAAAGGGAGGTGATCTCAATATTAAAGATGCTATCAACAATGATAATGGAGTTTTCTATTTGTTTTGGTGGGTAGGGAGTTGTGGGGGGTTGCTGTTGCCATGTGGTGTTAAGATGTGCATGATACAATGTGAGCTGTGCAGCTATTAAAAGGAATAGGAGGGTTGGAATTTGATAAAGTAACATATTGTACTATCTCTGGATATAGGGTAAGTAGGTATGTGCTTTTGTTTAATGTGGGATTAATGTGAGGCTAGGGTATTGGTGATGTATGCTTAGTGTTTGGGTGTGTACCAAAGGCTGTTTATGTACTAGAGATTAATTGTAGTTTTTGATTAGCTAATTTAGGTAATATGGTGCTTGTTGGGTGTGTAAAGTGTGATTGGAGGGTGGGAGGGGTTATTTAGGTGTAAATGTAGGAATAGTGGGGGCAGGTGATAATTGGGGGCAGGGTAGGGGAGTAGAGTGAGCCTATAGGGCAAACAGAGTGGGATGAGATAATCAAGGTATGTGCGATTAAAAAATAAACTATCACTTCCTCTGAAGTCATGTCTATAATATTAGCCTTTTTTTTGTTAGTAATTTTTTTTTTTTTTTTTTTAAGTAATAGACCCCTTTTAATTTGACCAGTTGGATGCCCTAAGAAATGATCTTGTCTGGGGCTGGAAGTGAATGAGTCAGCTATTGTTGACTCTACAAGACAGACCAGAAGGGTAGTGGGGATACATCTCACACAAGAAAGAACAGATTGCCAAACGTTTCTTTAGAGACTTTAAAGGCTAGTATTATAGTTTAGAGTGGAGTGTTTTACAGAATTAAAGGTTAAAAACAAGTATGCTTCTGCATGGGGGGGGGGGGGTTGAAATCCCTGCTGCTTTCTCATGCAGTTATGCTCAGAAACAACCTACTAACACCTTTTGTATTATAATGAGACACACATTTAAGTTCTGCAAGGTTCTTCAGGACAGTTGGGATTCCTGCTGGCTTTAGTTATTGTTTTGTTGTTATTTGCCACAGGATAGGTGCCATGAACGCTATGGGACACAGCTGGCTTGGGACTCAGGAAAAAAGACAGTAAATGATGGTGGAAAACAGTGAACAGTTGTAAAGTTCCACAGCTTTAACACCCAAAAAAATTAAAATACAGTTTAGGGAATGTTGTGAAATACCACAACTTTAACCACCACAAAATAAACAGTTTAGAGTATTAATCACAGTAAAGTAGTGCAGATGTAAGTATACAGTCTAATTATAGCAATAGTTATATCTTTCTTCTATGGAAAACACTGCACTCGTATATCACTGCACACACTAGCTGCATATTCCTTAACAGGTAAGCTGAACTTTCTATCGCAGCCATAAGCTTAAGTATACATCAAAGGTAGTCATGTAGCCATGAAAAGATAGCTTTTTACAAGCAAGTAAAACAAATAGATTGTTTTGCAATGTAAAGGATTAGCCTCCTGCATTGGTCATAGGTTTAAAGTTGAATCAAACACAGGCGCTTAAACTAAACTAATGTCTTTCAGCTTTTCCCAGTTAGGGGTCGCCACAGCGGAACTCCGGTCTGCTAATGATTGGCAGTGTATTTTTATGGTGCCGAGTTGCCAGCCCGATGTCCAGCCTTCAAAGAAGGCACACCCATTCACGCTTGCACCTACCTGCATGTCTTTAACGTCACTCGACCACGGGAAGGACATGAGACTCTGGTACTATGTCTGCTCTTAACTGGTTCAAATAACAATGTATCAAGAGCCTCTGGAACCAGCCAAATGTTTAAAGTGGTAACAGACCCAGTCAATTAAACATGTAGTAAGACTAGCTTCTGATGCAAGGCATGGGTTTAGGACAACTTATAAAAACACAGTAACTAAGCCAGAGAAAGCAGCAGGTAATGGTTACACTGCACAGTTCATAAAAATAATGCACAATCAGTTGTATAACATTTACTAACAGATAAATTCTCTGTGAAACCAGCAGGGGAGAATTCCTAGTTTAAAAATGGCACCCATTGTTTCTGGCACTGAAATAAGCTCACAGTAGACATGGGGAAAGGGGGAAGGGCCGGAAGTGAACTACATTGTAGTGAAAAAAAAAGGGAGGTGACTATGCAGGTAGATAGCTGAGCAAGGTATGTGCGGTTAAAACTAAATTATCACTTGCTCTGAAGTCACGTCAGTAATGTTAGCCTTTCTTTTGTTACTAATGCTTTTTTTTTCAAAAAGTATTGAGACCCCTTTTAATTTGACCAGTTGGATGCCATAAGAAATTACCTTGTCTGAAGGATGTAAGTGAACCAATTAGAGACAAAGCATTTCATGAAGACATGGGGAATAATATATGCTTATTTGTGTAACTATCCACTAGTGCTGTCCATGCTATGCAAACATAATATGGAATACATACGCAAACAGTGTGAACTACATGCTAATACTGCCTACTGTAGTTGTGGAGCTATCCTTTTGTGCTTTAAAACCCAGAGTGCAGCCATGTAGAGAATAACACACAGGTCCGTGTATCAGCTGCACCACTATTGATTACATGTCAATGCTAATACAAAAGTAAAGTCCCTATTCCATGTGAGCCATGTATGAAAAATGATTTTTGCAAACCTGGTACAAGACATTTCATTGGCATTTCTGGCCTTTTAGTTCTGTTGCCTCGACAGCTATTGTATATCCATCTTTGAAGCTCTTGCATGTCATACCTGATAACAGACAACATTTTGCTGGCATTTCAAGCCTTTAAGGTCTGTTGCCTCTACAGTTATAGCATATATCCATCTTTGAAGCTCTTTCAAGTGTGGCCACATGACTATCAATGCTGGTATGTGTTGTGCACTGTCATTGACAGACAATGGGAAGTGACATCAAATGATTCTGCTTCATCACTACAATGCAAGCTTATCTGCGAGCATCTAGAATTAGGTGAGTGCGGTTCCCAAAGTTCTGACTCACACTCAGCCTATATTCTAGAATTATCCAGCTGGACCCCTCTGATACTGAATGTTACATGAGCATATGGTAGCAGTGATTGTGCATGCCCTAGACTGATGTGTGCATATTAACAGAAGATCTGTCATATTGCTATAATCAGTAACCATTTACAGCAACAGCAGTGCAGTATCACCAGAGTGGTTGTGCTACTTAAGACAGCCACACCCCATGCAAAAATAAACTGCTCATGTAGGTTTAACTATGTATATGCATCCAAAAGCATTATTTGTTTACTTGGATGACTTCTTTTTATGAATCAGAATTTATCAAGAATGTTTAAGCAATTGGTTTCCCATTGCTAACTTTAATTACTTATGTTAAGATTTTGACACCTTCAGGTTAGTTATATTAGTTTAAGTGCAGAAGGAGCATTACCCTTTTATGGGGGTGCTTGTTAATAGATTAAAAAAGTTGTCGATGGGAGCCCATTCACTTAAACGGGATAACTATCTTGTGGGTTACTGAAACAAGTCAGATAATTAAAGAACATAGAATGCAGTCCTTGAAGCTTTTACATCCTGGTTGTTGAGGTATATCTATTATTAGCTTACCCATCTTCTGGCAGCAGGCATGGATGTATGGGTGTTATTCATGTGCTGAGGTAGCCTTCACACATTTACCACATACAGCAGCATGCAAACCTTGACTTGTGCAGTCATGTCTATATTATGTATGCCATGGCTGTACTGCAACTCCCATCAGGACATTTATTTATTTATAGATTATTGTAATTATTTACTTGGATATCTGTAAAAGGAAAAAACTTCAAAGACCAGTACACGTTAGGTTCAAGCAAGGCACCCTTTATTACTTGCAGCAAGGAGACAAAGCATGTAGGTACAGGACTTGTCTGGCTCTTCGATGATCAGTATGTTATTCTTATACAGTTCTCTTCATGTCACACAGAAAATGTTACTATTCTATTGCTGACGTAGTTGGACACAACTATCTGTATGTTTCACAGAAAATGTTACCAGACTTATTGCTGACTTGATCGGATTATTTGCTGTCTTGCAAAAACATTTTGAGAAAAACAACCTGGCCTTGGGCTTATTTTAGCCCACCTTAACTTTTCAATTCTTCAATTGTACAGTTCTAATACATGTGTTACATTTTGTCTAGATTCAAGGTACATTTCTAGCTTTGGTACAAGTAATGCAGACTATGGTTTATACTTTCAAGCATCTATTGTTTTCTTTATCAAAGCTTCTAGCAGCTGCATATTTTCTCATGGTATAAGCAGAAATTAAATATCTCTTGTTAAGTTTCTAATAGCTGTGCAGATTCATGCAGTGTGAACAGAATAAATGTATTAACCCTTTTGAACCTCGAATGCTTTTGCATATTACTATTATATATTTTTCTAACAATTACACATGGTAAAGAATCAATTTTCAGTTATATACAGTACAGAAAATCTCTAGTATTTACTAACATAATGTATGCATTTGCAGACTTACAGAATGAAGATCTATGCACAACTAGATTTTTTACAAACTTACACATTATAAAAAGACATCAATTTTAAAAACAAAGCTACGGAGGACAGTAAGAAGAGAGTAGTAGCTAAATACGTGATGCAGTAAGGCTGGAGATTATTGATTGGAAACTACTAACACCATGGTATAGGTGCAGCCAGATGGATAAAACTTCATTTGCAGTTAGCATTTCCAATTGGAAGACAAATATTGTCTGAGTTGGCATCTAAAGACCATTGGATTGCCATTGCCACTGACACATAGCAGCAGATTGTGTAACGTTTATGAGGTGATACCTGAGAAGTATGCGTCACCACGCCTGTTGTGAGAGTCAGATCTACTAGGTTTAATTAATGCCACGTTTGATATTACTAAACTGATTAATCACTCTATCCTGTCACCTCAGCAGGATAGTAATATATATTAAAG
The DNA here is from genome assembly GCF_019279795.1 of Protopterus annectens. NCBI lineage: Eukaryota > Metazoa > Chordata > Ceratodontiformes > Protopteridae > Protopterus > Protopterus annectens. Next base: position 185,857,807 of record NC_056733.1, read on the forward strand.
TTAAAACATATTTCATAACAATGCCACCCTGCAACCTCATGTAGGGGCGACATCCCTACATCTCCAGTCTCTGTGTATACTACATCTAAGATCATTACCAACTCAGAAAGACAAAACAGTTTCCCTTTCTTCTAAGTCAGTACACCCTCAGAATAAAATATTTACAGACTGGGGGTGTGGAAGCAGAGACTACATATGAGAGGCGGTGTAAAAGCATATATATTGAAATGTCCATTAGTTTAGTGTACTGAAATGGTCTAGCAGATGGTGGTGAGAGCACATCTGATAGATTTTGGGACGTACAGTAAATTTTGTTCACTTGAAGTAGACCTGTGAGAGTGCAGGGATACAATGAAGACTTTGTTGGGAATTACCTTAGAGGATGGCTGAGGGTGTATCTGTCGAGGAGGATATTTGCTTGAATAATTGAAAAATGTTTAGACAATGTTAAGTGAAGTCAGTGAAAGTTTTTCTTTTAATTCTAGATTGTCGTTGGATTTTAAGAAGATACAACTGTGTAGCTCTGAAGAAGTGACTTAACTTTATGGTGCTTTGAAATTGCTCCTAAAATGGTGAATTGTGAATAAAGTGGTTACCCATTGGACAGATTATCTTAAACAATACATTTGCCTTTTTTCTTAAAGTGAATTTTTATCTACAATCAATTGATTTTGTACTGATCATAAGAACTAATAATTCCAGATTTATTTCAGTTTTTAACCCTTCAGTGTCCTGACAGCCAGATTTAAGTAATCTTAGATTTGTTGATTTAAATTCCTGTTTTATTTAAGTTCTAGAATTTAGGGTTATAGGATGTAAATCTATATGTTCTGAAGTAAGAACCCATAGGCTGGAATCTGCAGAAATGAATTCCACATACACAGTGTTGAACAATAATAACCATAACCAAGATGTGCCTACCCCTTTACTTTTCAAAACTAAAGGGTCCTTATTTGTGATGTATGAAAGGGAATAATTTCTAAGTCTTGTTAGTTAAACCTCAGGTTCTCTTAGTAGAACACAGTGTATGTTAAGCATACTTGTACTGATGCAGGCATTTGTTGATGCTGAGACAACAAAACCAACAGGGCTACACCATCTCTCTCTTTTTAATTTCTCCAAGTCTTTGGGTTTGTAATACAGTGACAGGAATGGACCGCATTCCTAAGTCAAAGTATGATTAAAGTTTGTGAAATTGGTATTGTTTCAGTCTTTGATGTTAGCCAAAAGTGCTCTTTGTAGCACCTGCAATGTGCCCAGAACTGACTCATTCTGCAATTCATATGGAGTTACATGTAATGGTAACATATCTAAATAAAGACCCATTGCTCCTGCTATTATTGGAACTGTCTGGGTATTCTTCTTCCACATAGCCCTCTTTTCTGCCTGCAAATCCTGGTATTTTATGACTTTATGTCTCTCACTATATAAGACACTGTAATCAATGGGTATAGCAATTTCAGTAATCAATGCTACTTTTGTCTTCTTGTCATAGACTATTATATCTACTTTTCTCACATCTATTTTTTGAACTGTTGGTAATGGCTGATCCCATGTGATACAAACTTCATCATTCTCCATAATGCTTTGTGGAACATGTTTCCAATGCTTTTCAGCTGCTTCAATATTGTAATGTTTGCACAATTCCCAGTGCAACAGTCTTGCCTCGTTATTATGCCTTTCAGTATACAGGCCATCTGCCATTAGTGTGTCACACCCAGCAACAAGATGTGCAACTGTTTCAAATTCTTTTTACAGAACCTGCATTTATTTGTTTCTTCCACATGTTCGATGGACTTTGTGAACCAACATGTACATAGTCCACTATCCTGGGCCGCTAATATTAACCTTTCATCTTCTGGTTTAAATTCAACTCTACTTAACCATTCATGCATCAGATCCTGATCGACATGTGTTTGTTCAAGGAGTTTTCTGTACTTAAAACTATATTTAAGCCTTTTCCTCAGTTCTTGACTTCAAATCTGAGCCTTCTCTTTATAGTCTTTCTTTTGCTTTTTGGCACATTTATCTACTTCTGGTTTGATTTCCATTTCTACTTGACACCAATGTGCTTCTGCTAAACTAAGCAGGGAAGCCATCTTAGATTTGTTCTCTTCATGTTTCAAAACATCCACTATGTTTCATTCTGATAAGGTCAGTAGATATGCATGCAGTCTTGTGATTGCAGATCTGTACATGCAATCACTTTAGAGGAGGCCCATACCTTCTTCAGAATTAGGGATATATAATCTTGTTATACGTTGATTTTTATATATCATTTGATAAATATGAAGTGTTTTTCTTATTTTTCTGTCTGATTCAATACCTTTTAGGGCCAGTCAATTACCCCAAAAGTGTAAGTTGAAACGATAAAAATTGGTTTAGAGCTTGTACTTTGTTCCTATATGCCAGGGCTGTTTTCAGTATTTTTAGTCTTCTAAAATATTCCTTATTGAGTTTTGTTCAAATTTGTTCATGTTTTATTGTCAACCCTGCATCAATTCTCAAATATTTATACACTCCTTTCTCAAGTTCCTTTATATAACATTCATGTCCCAGATTGATATTTTCTTGGTGCTGCAGCTTTCCCATGTTAAATGTTTTTTTTGCAAATTTATCAAGACCGAATGACATCATTATTATAATATCTGAGAAAGGTTTGACCACTTCCAGTCTTGCTTTCAGCTCCTCATCTAATAAACTTTACATTTTTAAATCATCCACAAAAAGAAGATGTGAAGACTTTCAACTTGGCAGTTGCCTGGGAGTCGAATTTTAACCATGACCTAATCCGCTAAGTAGACAGCTTAATAGGTAAAGTGCAAGAAAAAAGACTAGTGGTGACAAAGAGTTACCACTGAATACCCCCCTTTGAAATTGTATCCCTTGGATAATAGTTTGTCCTTTATCATAGCTTAGCTGCAAAGTGATTTGCTACTGTATCACGGTCACTGTAATGTGATCAATCAATTTAGGGTGCTTCTTATACATCAGTAAGCACTCCTTTATCTATGAATTTGGGATGCTGTCAAATATTTTTGTAATCTGTCAATGCCATACTTAGATTCTTCGCAACAACACGGACCAAACGAGCAAAATAAGTAAAATAATGGCTACGGTGCACAAATGAATAATCCACAAAGCTTTATTCCAAACGAAAAGTGAAGCGATTTTCGTCTACTCTGCCAGTTTGGTAGACTTCATCAGACAAATCAGTTGTGCAAAACAAGAGAGTTAAATACATTCTTTAAAATAAGATTGACATGACAACCAGCTTATGACCATTACAATACACAAAAGTCTAAATAACAACAGAACTTACTGGCCAAGGTAGTTTCAGGACGCTCCTCACTCTAAATACTCTACCTATTTAATTGTACTATACATATAAAATACAAAAAATGTGTAAAAATAGTCATAAAATGTATCAATTGACACTTTCCAAATACTTAAAAACTAATAAATATAATTTAACGCAAAAGACTTTTCGGTTTTAAAATATATCACAGTGAAGTGATTTTGTTCAAACGTGGATCTGTGTAAGAATTTAATCTTAACTGCCATATTAATTCACACTTTTCTAAAAGAAGTTGGTAGGGGCCATCTTTTAAAACTGGGGTGACTTGATCTATTACCCTAAACAAAAAACTGTGGGTGGGGTTTTCATTACAATGCCTAGCCAGTGCATTTAAACTGTTTTTCTTTGTAATATCGTATACATGTTCGTATATCCTATCTCTCAGCCTCCTGTCAGTCTTCCCTACGTAAAGCGCAGGGCATAGCTGGCAGACATGGACATTCGAATAAGTGCTCTTACGGTGAATTCTAGCTACGCTAATCTAGTAATGGCTCAATGGGAACACCAGACAATTTTTTGCGACAACAGGTTGATGGAGAAGATAAAGCTATATACCAGATTTTTGGACGATGTTTTTATTATGTTCAAAGGTTCTGTGGATGATGCTAAAGAGTTCATGCAGCACTTGAATGACAGTACACCATTTTTGAATTTCACTTTTTCAGTTCATGAAAAGGTAATCACCTATTTAGATGTTGATTTAAGGAAAGAAGAGTGTGAGAATCGGTATGTAGGTAGAATTCACTGTAAGAGCACTTATTCGAACACTATGTTACATTACACTAGTTGCCATCCCCCATACTAGAAGAGATCTGTACTCCAACGTCAATTAGTTAGAGCGGCAAGAATGACTACTGATATGGTGAGCTTTTTGGATGAATGTGAGATTTTAAAAAACATGTTCATTAGCTGTGGTTATCCTGAACATTTAGTACTTGAACTAATAAGTGAGGTAAAAACTAAAAGAAGTACAGGTTTTTATCGACCTATCCTCACTGGTGAACAGAGAGTGAGTGTTGCACGCTCTAGCCCTGTTAATGAACCATCCATGTCTGTGAATGTAGAACTAGGAGAAGTTGAACCATGCCCTATGGCTACTGGTGCACGTAAGGAATTTAAAAGGAGCTTCATTATGGTGTATACTTTAGAAGCAAGTGATCTGAGATGGATCCTGGACAGAAATTGGAATCTACTGTATTTTGAGAAGGGACTAATTGAGAAGTTGGGAAATTGCCCGACTTTAATTTTTAAAAGAGGTAGAGAATTTTGTGGAGGCAGAAGTAAGTATCTCCCACAGAATAATGGGTACTTACAATGCATGAATGGGCATGCCTTCGTTGAAGTTTGTGCATCAGGGCTGGTAACTCGGCATGTAAAAATCCACTACCAAACATTAGCGGACCGGAGTTCCGCTGTGGCGACCCATAACCGGGATAAGCCGAAAGACACGACAACAACAACAAGTGTGAATCATGTAACTACTATAAATTCATTTCAACAGGATCAAATTTCAGTGTGGGCAAAATGAAATATCAGACGAGGGGTAGGTACAACTGTAATTCCAAAGCAGTGGTATACCTGGCCTCCTGCCAGCTATGCCCTGCGTTTTACTTAGGGAAGGCTGAGAGATAGGATATACGAACATGTATACAATATTAGAAAGAAAAACAGTTTAAATGCACTGGCTAGGCATTGTAATGAAAACCCCACCCACAGTTTTTTGTTTAGGGTAATAGATCAAGTCACCCCAGTTTAAAAAGGTGGCCCCTACCAACTTTTTTTTGAAAAGTGTGAATTAATATGGCAGTTAAGATTAAATTCTTACACAGATCCACGTTTGAACAAAATCACTTCATTGTTATGTATTTTAAAACTGAAAAGTCTTTTGCGTTAAATTATATTTATTAGTTTTTAAGTATTTGGAAAGTGTCAATTGATACATTTTATGACTATTTTTACACATTTTTTGTATTTTATATGTATAGTACAATTAAATAGGTAGAGTATTTAGAGTGAGGAGCGTCCTGAAACTACTTTGGCCAGTAAGTTCTGTTGTTATTTAGACATTTGTGTATTGTAATTGTCATAGGCTGGTTGTCATGTCAATCTTATTTTAAAGAATGTATTTAACTCTCTCTTGTTTTGCACAGCTGATTTGTCTGATGAAGTCTACCAAACTGGCAGGGTAGACGAAAAGTGCTTCACTTTTCATTTGGAATAAAGCTTTGTGGATTATTCATTTGTGCATCGGAGCCGTTATTTTACATACTTAGATTCTTTTCCATTTTACAATTCTCCATTATGACTTTAACAACAAATGATTGTTTATTCCTCATGACTTTCATTTGTTACCCTTTTATTCTATTCCCATGATTGAGTTTTATTCTAAATGTTTATAAACTCTGTCGGCATCAGTTCCAGTATATAGTTTATACCATGTCAGATGACGCAGTCATATATAGTTTTTAGGATAGCTTGTAGGATCATTCTTAAGAGGAGTACCATTTTTTTCTGTTGTTAACCAGGTTGATGTGCGTTCAGGTGTGCATATGTATATATCTATATATATATATATATATATATATATATATATATATAGAGAGAGAGAGAGAGAGAGAGTTCTTACGTAGGGCTAAATCTTCATGTAACAATGGTAATACTTTTAGCCAGAAGGTAGGTACTGCATCCGGGCCTGGGCGGTTTCCATTTAGGACCTTTTCTTAATTTGTTTCAATTTCTCTGGCCATTACTTCATTACTTCATCCCATTTCATATCTTGTACATCTGAACTTCTTATTGCTTCTTTCACTGCTTCTATCCTTTCAGCATTTTTGTTATGTTCTACAGGTTCTTCGTAGATATTTCTCCAAAATGTGTCTATTTCTTCTTTTTTTGATGGTGTTTCTATTCCTTTTGCTTTATTTCCCACTTCTCTATAAAACTTTTTTGGATCCTCAATGAATTGCTTATTTTGTACTTTTCCTTTATATTTATCTACATATCTTCAAAGTTTTTTCTGCCTGCGGTGATAGCTTTAGTTTATTATTTGCAATAGTGCTCAATATATTCTGGTCTGTTCTAATACTATGCATTGCTTTTATCATGTCTATCTTTATAAGTATTTTTGTTGATCTGTTCTTCTTCTATAGTCTTCTAACAATAAGCCTTTGTGTCTTAATTGCTTTATAGTGTACTCTATCTGATACTTCCATGATGATATTTTATTTCTTCCCTTCCTTTCCCTTATTGTCTTGTATTTTTGTAGTAAGACTTTATCTGTTATTAATTTTGCTGCACATTAGTATATCGTATTTACTTCCATTATATAACGTGAATATCTGTTAATAGTTTTAATTAATGTATTCACTTGTTTTATCAGACTTCTAACATTTGGAGTCATATTGACTTTATGCAATCTATTTCTTTTATTGATCTTAATATGTCTATCCAGCTCTATTAAATCAAGCAGCTCTTCCCTTTGATCTTTTTCTTCTAAACTAAATTCTTTATTCTCCATTTCCTATGAGCATTCTACAGAAAGTATTATTTTTTTGGTGCTGGGACCAAGTCTGACTTCTCTGAAAGTTCTGTGGCTACTGAATAAATCTTGGTATCAGAAAAAACTGTACAAGGCCTGCTATGTCCCTTCAGTTTCTTGTCCTTTAGCCTGTCTGGCTGTGATACTTCATAGGCTCTGTACCCCTCTGAAAAGATGTTGGCTCAACTTGGTGGAAGTCTGTGGATCCACAATCTATTGTCCCATAGGTGCCTGAAAAATGTCTGAAAACCAAGACAAACTCATTTATCTTGATGTGACGGGATGTGTGACTCAGAAAGAAGGAGATGAATGTTCTGTACAAAATGTACCTTTTCACTGAGTGACCCTTGTGTGTTGGCCTTAGCGTAGTAGGGCACTGAGTGACCCTTATGTATTGGCCTTAGTGTAGTAGGGCACTGAGTGACCCTTGTGTGTTGGCCTTAGTGTAGTAGGGCACTGAGTGACCCTTGTGTGTTGGCCTTAGTGTAGTAGGGCACTGAGTGACCCTTGTGTGTTGGCCTTAGTGTAGTAGGGAACTGAGTGACCCTTGTGTGTTAGCCTTAGTGTATTAGGGCACTGAGTGACCCTTGTGTGTTGGCCTTAGTGTAGTAGGGGTTCCTAGTTACTTGAAATGCTCTCTACAAGTGGGTGTTACACCAGCATCAGATGCTTGCAGATGTAGATGGGGTCTATCTAATATCTGTGTGGCCCAGCAGGACTTTGATTGATGCAGTCCGTGGCTGTCATGGGCCAAGGCTACGGTTGCCTTACAACAGACAGTAGTAATTTCAGTGATACACTCTGTGATACAAGACTTGAAGCATATACATGGTGTATTTGGGTAAAGCATTATGTAAACAAGTCCTTCTCTGAGGGTTGTGCAGGCTGAAACTGCATCATCTAAATTTAGCATGACATATCATAGTAATTAGAATTTATAAATGAAGTTATGCACGTTGAGTCTCCACATGCTCAATACACGTCTCTGAAAGAAAGTCCAGGCCCCCAAAGGCTACACTTATATCACTATGACCCTGCAGAAAATGCTTCCTTACCACAAGTCTTAATTTTAACTGTCATTGTTTGGCCGATCCTAGCCTAATACTCACCAGATGTATTTGATTTCTGCCCTATTTGGACTAAACGTACCAAGACTCAATACAGGAATGAACATTTTCTTATACATATTCATAAGAGCAAAAAGACTGTAATTTACATATGAAGAACAGCAGTGTCCTTTACACAGGCATAGTTTATCACTGAGTGGGAAAACAGAACAATTACCTTAATGAATAAAAGCATAGTGGTTGTTACATTTTAAATGGGCAGTAATTGGGGAGTTACTAATTTAAGCCCTGAAGAAAAGTTATATAATTTTTCTCAGTAGTCCCATGTCTGACTTTACTAAGGAGCTATGGGAAGGTTCCCACATTACAAAAGTGAAGTGTGCTGACGACAACTTAACTACTATGGGCCTTTCTGATTATTTGGAAATGGCACCAGTAAGCCACCTGCCATGCAGGTGTGGAGTACAAGGTTAACAACCTTCCCTGGGCAGTGCTATGTCCATACCTGCTGTAGTTTGGGAATACAGTAGAAGTTATCCACAACCAGTCTGCAATGCACTGGATTGGTTACAGCAAAGCCATTCTAGGAGGAGCTGTAACTTAAGTTGTACAGGATGCAGATGGAAACCCAATATTTCATCTAGGTGTGCGTGTTTTGCTGATCCCTATACATAATGAGAGACATCAGTTTGAAATGAGTAGACTAAATCAAGCAGGCAATTATCAAATATTTTTCAACTTGTTCTGAAGTTTTGCAAGCTTGTAGTAAGTTATATTAGTTTAAGGGGCGCAGTGGACAAGGCCTCCTACATGATAGGACTCATCTCCACTTAAAATAGCTTTAAGAATCACCCTTTTAATAGCCTGGGATCAAACTAACTTTCAGACGCCATCAGTAAGTGAATTAAATTCATGAACTCTATCTGTATCATTCCAAGGCACTTTACTGGTGTTTGAGACATAACAGGGAAATCAAAAAGCATTTAAACATGCATAGATTAAAGTATTTTCAGGCAGAAGAGAGCCGAGTGAGTATGTTGCCCTGGGATTCAAACCCTGATTATCTGGAAACTGACAGCCTTGCAATCTAAATTATTAAAGGCAAACTGATGAAGAATATGCTTACTGAATTCTGTTTTTTTTTGTTGTTTTTATTAGTGATTATCTTTTCAAGCTAGCATGCAGTATGCCATATGGTGTTCCCCAACTTCCAAGATCTGATTTTATGCTATTAATTCTTTCACTTTATTTACACTACTTTTTGTTTAGTGAGATGGACTAATATCTTCTTTATGCAACTTTTCTGAATATAAATTTAACAGTTGTTGACTGATTGATTGCAGGTGGATTATGCAGGATATCTTCCAGGTTCGTAGACAGGCTGATATTAATAACTATAATATTGTTTCTAAGATATGAGCTAATGTAGTTTCAGGTGCAAACCTGTAATGATGGAGGAGATGAAGACTCTGCAGTAACCATTTATGCAGGAGGTGTACCGTAAACCAGGCATGTCAAACCTGTAGTGCAACAGATGTGCTTAGATGGAGTTAGACTGATGAGGAAACATCTGGACCAGTAGGAAGCATACTGAACCCTACAGAGAGCCTTTAATTGAGCTAGGAACAATCAAGCTAATTGATTTCCAGATACTGTGCTTCCCACAGTAATTTCAGTGACCACGTGCAGTGCTTCCAGCCAGTAATTTCAGTGATCACGTGCAGTACTACCAGCTCTTGTTATACTGTTCACCATCTGAGGAAATGAACACAATGCAGCTGGCCTGCTCAGCCATGGTTTACAGTCAGCACAGTCATGCATGCAGAAGTTGTTCAGTCGTCTGTCATTTAAACCAGCCATCCTTAAATTGCTGCTGTGTCAGGCTTGTCTTGTAATGGGGCATAGTATATTTCAGAATCAAATAACTACTTTAAAAGTGGGCACAAATAAAAAAATATCACAAAGTTCAGCAGTTTTATGCTTCTTGTGTTTAGTGATCTGCCCTCAGAGAATAATTGCACGTTATGAAGTTTTATCTTTTGAGACAAACAAACTGTGAGGAAGCTGAAGCTGTGGATAGTCTAATTATGAGTGTACGGGAGGCAGTACATTAGACTGGAAATTAAGACAGTATTATTTGTATGGGAAGTGAACCACATCTGCAAAGAGTGATATGGTATTACACTGACGCGTGAAGGAAACGAAATGAGAAAACACATCAGTAAGGCACAAGATCTTTTCTTCAATGTCTGGTCTCTCAGACAGTGAAATATTACTTCTCAAGCCATAAGGCAACCTTATCTTCAAAAAGCAATGCACTGAAAAAGTTCTCTCAAACCTAATTTTCGGAAACATGTTCTCATATTAAATCTTATCAAGGAGGCAACCGTGCCAACACTATATTATATATATGTGTTTTAGTCCTGGATCAGTACAGGCTTGCAGTGTTTTCTAAACCAAATTTTTCATTTTTTTTTTTTTTGTAATAGACACATGCTCTTATAGTAAACATCTTATAATCAAATTTAACTGCATGAGGAAGAAGACTGTTTTAGTGCAGTCATCAGTGACACCTTCCAGTACTTTTTAATGCTTTGTTTGTAGTAACTAGACCCAGTGCAGCCCTGGAGGGCCAACTAGATCATCATAAGAATGCATGCAGGAGAAAGGCAGCTTAGAGAGGAAGGGATTAATATGCATTATCTGTATGGAACAGGGTGGTGGGATGTATTACTTAACGTTTTGCATACCTTTAAGGGTCATCCTATCACAGCTTTGAGACCAGATTCTGTAAGTCCTGAATGTATGAAAAATAAGAAGCAATTTCACCATAATAACAGCAAATTGTGAAACTTGCAATTATAATTTTAAAGGATTTTGCTGAGGAGGAACAGGAGGAGGAGCAGGCACATTTGTGATGGGCTGTATGCCAACAGACTTCACACACACGTGCGCGCGCACACAGACACACACACACACACACACACACACACACACACACACACACACACACACACACACACACGGGACACTCAAAGTACTGCTGCCCTGGATTTAATATTTTTATATTGCAGAATATTTCCTGTTATAATCTAACAGTTTTAAAGAAAACAGTTATAGACCTTTGAATTACAAAAGCAACCCCCTTAAAGAAATGTGTAGGATTGATGGAGTCAAACATCATATCCATCCTGTGTTCTAAACATGGAGAAGAGGGTATATTGGCTGCTGGACAGATGGAGCATGATGGATGAACAGAATTATGTACCTACCATCACATGGCTTAAGGGCTGCTAAGAGACCTGTACAACACACTAGGCATGAGCTGAGTATAGCATGTATTTCATCACAGCGAGCACTGTGCAGTATCCAGGAATGCACTATAAAGGAAGGTGTACAGCATGGCAGCATTTCTACCCTGCATATAGTGCTCTGCAGTGTAAGTGGACATGTAACTGGATATCTGAGTAAACATGTTTAGGCAGTATTGTAGTAGCTCTTTGATAACTGGAAGAAAACAGGGCAATATGGTGACGACACAGAATATGGCAAACTGCACCTTGCAGAGCAGAAGGCATGTATATATACATAAGAAACTATTACTTTTCTTAAATAATGGCATAGTATAATGCCTGTTTACTGCCCTTCCGCAGATGTCTGGCATCCGCGGCAGTTCTGATGTACTGCGCCTGCGCAGTACATCAGAGCTGTGGGCAAAAGCAACGGAGAAAGCAAGATCTCCATTGCTTTTTTTAGTGTTTCGCTATGTTAAATGAGTTTAACATAGCGAGACAGTTTTAAAATTAGCAACGGAGATGTCCGTTGCTTATTTTAAAACTGTCTCGCTATGTTAAACTCATTTAACATAGCAAAACACTAAAAAAAAGCAACGGAGATCTTGCTTTCTCCATTGCTTTTAAAACATTGTCTCGCTATGTTAAATGGGTTTAACATAGCGAGACAGCTTTAAAATAAGCAACGGATCTCCGTTGCTTATTTTAAAGCTGTCTCGCTATGTTAAACCCATTTAACATAGCGAGACAGTGTTTTAAAAAAACGAGTTATACTAATGGAAAAAAGTCCGGGTGACCGGACCTTTTTCCATTAGTATAACTCGATTTATAACGGGCACGCTGGCCAATCAGCGTGCACGTTTTGGGGGGGGTCATGGTATAATCTCCCTTTTCCTCACTGTAGTGTGATCTTGGAGTTGGTATATATAAATAGCGGGGGGGGGTGAGGTGCAGGGGAGCTTGGTTTTGTGTTCCTTTTAGATTTATTTCAGAGTTTCAAAGTTCTAAAACTTCGATCATATGGTCTCAACCATATGAAATTCGAAGTTTTGGGAATTTTAAATTCTGAAGTGAATAAATATATATACACACACATACACACACACACACACACACACACACACACACACACACACACACACACACACACACACACACACACACACACACACACCTCAGTATATATCTCTAAGAATAAAACTACTCAGCTTTGCATACTGAGCTGAGATGCCTGTTACACAAGAAATGGCTGCAGATTCAAATAACATTTTCCCTGTCTGCAACTCATTACCCATTTCTATATGCCATTACCATTTGCATTTCATTAAGACCTTCTATTCAGTAAGTAACATCATTGACTTACTGTACCACACAGGCATACTGAGATGCACACCCCTTCAGCTCTTCAATGAAAAAAAGGACTTTTATTTTTCTTAAACTGTTTAACACACATTCTTTCTGTACCAGTATTCAGAAATGCCAGAGCAGAAAAAAATAATGAAGAATCTACGCTTCTCGATAGAGAACCTAGACTTTACACTCAGGGTGTCTGCCTCCTTTATATCACCTTTGAAATATTCAGGTATCATATGCACAGTGTCAACTTTATCATCTTCTACAGATGTACTTGTGATGCCCCTGCGCTGGCCCAGTAATCAAGGGGCCTCAATCCTCACCACTGGCAGCGGTGAGGAATGTACACACTGGGAGGATGACATACACACACAGTAACGTGCAATTTCCTTTAAGACCACACAGAGATCCCAGTCAGTCTGGGGCTGGTTCCTCCCTGTTTCTCCAGATCCCAGTAAGACTCTCCACTGGCACAGCTATCACTGTTTACAGGCTACAGGAATTCAATATCCACAGACTACAAGCCAATTAATATGCAATGTGGCTATTCCACCACTGCAAACCAATCAATATGTGACATCCCTGCACTGGCCGAGTAATCAAGGAGCCACAATCCTCACCACTGGCAACAGTGGGGAACATACACACTGGGAGGATGACAAGTACACACACACACTAAAGTGCAATTTCCTTTAAGACCATAATGAGATCCCAGTCAGTCTGGGGCTGGTCTGTCCCTCTTTCTCCAGATCCCCAGTAAAACTCTGCACTGGCACAACTATAGAGTTGAGAACTCAGCTGAGTGGCCAAGCCAAGACCTCCAGCACCCTCTCTGTCCAACTAGTCTCCATGTCCCTGCCCAAGTAGCTGACATACACTCGCACACACACACACACACACACACACACACACACACACACACACACACACACACACACATACACACACACACACCACACTTTGAGATTTGATTTATATACAAACACACACACCTGGGAAAGGCTGGCACAGCTTTACTAGCTATGTCCCCTTCTGCCCAGACTATACGGTAGCTCCAGCTGACACCAGACACTTAGCTACTTAAGGCCCTTAACAAAGGGTGTCCAATCCTACTGTGTAATATTACTATTAATCCAAATGGTAGTCTGACCAAGAGCAAGGCTACTTAGGAGTGGCCTGTACAGTGTCGCCAAATACATATGCAAGTACTCTCTGAGCTTAAATATGTCTCACAAATATCAGCCACAAAGATAGTTTTAGATCTATTTAATAATAAATAATAAAGAACAAGACGGTGCTCAGTAAACAAACACAGTTACTTCAGAGTTCAAAATCACAGGAAATATCTAAAACAACATTGCAGGACAGTCTCAAATAAATAAAGAAAACATCTAAGCTATACTTCACTATATTCCTAACTGTATCTAAGAGAAATCACTGTACCCTAAATTTAATTGCAGCAAGGAAAGTGCAGATATTGATGATGAATGGATGTTCTTGCTAGGTCCAAGACAAAATACACAATGCATAGTCTCTCTCTGAGAGAGTTCTTAAATTAATATCAAATATTACTGCTGGGTTAGCTTGGATGGCATTTAAAATATCTGTGTGAAAAATACATATCTCTCAGATGCTTGCTCAGATCTGTGCAGCTGCTAGGAAGTCATAAAGCAATAAAACAATTCTGCATCTCAAAGCTAGTAATTACTTCTCTTCCAGATGATACAAAAACTTCTATCTCTAAACATTGTGTCTGCTACACTGAAACTGAGAGATAACTTTTATAGCACAATTGTAATGCAATTTAATTTCAACTTATTTTCTTTAAGTTTTAAAAGTTAACTCTGTATGTTCTAGTTTCTACTGTTAAAACATATTCATTTACACAATTACGATAGTTTATGTACATGTTCTGACTGGAGTGCTTCTCAAACAATCTGATAAGTATATTCCTTGGCACTTTAACTTTTCAGAGTTCTGCATTGTCTTAATCTTTTGCCTGGTGGAATTATTTTATATATTTTCTAACTTTGTTTGCTGTTTTTTTATCTGTTCTAAAACTGGGTTTCTCCCTGCCGCCCATCCTATTCCTGTGGTGTTATAGTTGGTGGCTTTGCAGTTGCCCACCCCTACTGTAAATTTGATTTGGGACACTCCTCCCAGTCTAGTGATCATTCTATCTGATACAGAGAGAACATTTGAGAAGGCCAACCCACTTAAGTTCTTAACTTTGAATTATCTTCTGCTCCTCCTTCCTCCCTTTGCACTTTACTACCAAAAAAAAATATCTCTCCTTGTGTTCTGACTGAGTGTGCTTCTCAGCTGATAAGTATATATTTTCCACTTTTTGACTGTTCAGAGTTGGATTTAGTTCAGATTACATTTTGAATAAATTGGATTTGTTTAAACTGTATTTGCTTTAATACTGCTGTACACTCAAGTGTGCTAGCTTGCACTGCACTTGAATTGTTTTTAGTGCTGTTTTAGCTGCTTTCTGGAAAAAAAATTCTAGGCTTGTTTCCTCCCTTTTCTGTAACTAGTCTAGTCCAGATACAAATTTGCTGTATGCAGGACTGTTGGTAAGCTTCTGAGCCCCCCAGGCCTTTCTGTGTTGGAGGGAAGCCTTTTAACTTTCAGTGGGAGGGGTAAGCATTAGGTAGCCTATCTACCACAAGAGGATTGGTTTCTGGCCCAAACAATTGTAGTTTATTGGCTGTTTGGGCAGTTTTCACATCTCTTTCAAGTATCTGGTTTAAAAGCCCACATTTGCACTTGTTTCCTGCCTTTCCTGAATCTAGTCTAGCCCAGATACATATTTGCTGTATGCAGGACTGTTGGTAAGCTTCTGAGCCCCCCCAAGCCAAAAAATTCTAAGCTTGTTTCCTCCCTTTTCTGTAACTAGTCTAGTCAAGATACAGATTTGCTGTATCCAGGACTGTTGGTAAGCTTCTGAACCCCGTAAGCCTTTCTGTGTTGGAGGGAAGCCTTCTAGCTTATCAGTTGGAGTGGTAAGCACTAGCTAACCTATCTACCACAAGAGGAGTATTTTCTGTTCTTATTTGAACTGTTTTTTAAATTCTTATAATGTTGCACTTTAATTGATCATTTTTAAGTGTTTTTCATCTGTTTAATTGTAAAGGGGCTACACACTGAAGTGTGATAGCCTTTTCCTGCTTTAAAAGTGTTTTTTTAATTGTATCTCCTCTAACTTTTGAAAAAAAAATAAATCTTATCTCTGTACTCATTTCCCACCTTTCTAGAGCTAGTAGAGTCCAGTTTTCAGATTTTGCTGAATTTTGGGCTGTTTGTAAGTTTATGTATTGCCCTGACCTTTCTGAGATAGAGGGAAGCTTCTCTGTTCATCAGTGAGACTGGTGAGCTTTGAAACAGCCTATCTGTCACCTGGAGGAGTGGTTTCAGCTCAGAATCTGTAGTTGTATTGGCCATTTTGGGCTATTTGTATTCCTTTCATCTTTCTGTTTAAAAACCCATGTTTGCATGGTTTTGCTCACCGTGCAGTGGCATTTAACTGCAGTTAAACTATTCCCGGTGCCAGAAAGTCTGATCTTCAGATTTACCCTTAGAACTAGCCAGTCTTTTAGTTTTAGCACTTACATCTGTTTCTGTTCCCTTGAATGAGCCAGTCTTTTAGTTTTAGCACTCAAAACTGTTCCTGTTCCCTTGAAACTAGCCAATATTCTAGTTTTAGCACTCAAAACTGTTTCTGTACCCTTAAACTAGCCAGTTTTCTAGTTTTAGCACTCATAACTGTTCCTGGTGCTCTGCACTTGTCCAACTCTCGCTGCAAGCACTAAATAATCTACAAATTACTGCAGGACCCAACTTTCCTCACTAATCAAAAGGAAATCAGCTCCAAATACTTAAATTAATAAGCACTAATCAGGCATGTCCAAGGGTCAGCTCCTGGTGTTTTCTCCTGTCCACCTGATGAATCTGGGCATCTTGGGGTAATATAGCAATTGCCTTATGTACACTGACAACCCTCTCCTCCTACCATCCAACACTACAACCTGTGGAAGATGCACTTATATAGCCAAACTGGAAGTCAAGTTCTCTCACTCCAAGACTGGAAAAGACAGTCAAGAGGAGAATGTTAACACCACACCACACTCAACACATAGTCCATCAAAACCTGCACCTCCCAAACCCACACATAGTAATATAAAACACACACCTACATTCATGGAGGTTCTCAATAAAAATCTGTCCAAACAACAGAGACTTCCAAAGCTGAAACACAAGCAACCACCACCCTCCGACACTACCCGAATGACACATAGCCCACAAAATCAGTGTGCCACTCAACCTCAGCCCATAAGGCAGAACAACATACCCAGCACACTAGTGATTGGCGACTCTATAGTCAGGCACACTGACGTCACCCTCACCAGGCTGAACAAGGAGAAAGTCACTGCCAGCTGCCTGTCGGGTGCCAGGATCTGCCATATAATGCACACACTCAGGTCACTCCACAACAAGTACAAGTATGACTCCGTCATTGTCCATGTTGGAGTGAATGACTTGAGACATACCCCCCTGGACTACATGAAAAAGAGACATGGAGGAGTTCTCTGACCATGTGGCCCAGGCAGGTATGACACTAGCCCTGAGTAGCATTCTGCCATCAACCAGAATGATGCCACAGTACAAGGACAAAATGATTGACTTCAACAATTGGCTAAGATTCTGGTGTCATTCCAAGGGGATCCGGTATTTGTCTGCCTGGGATGACATGATTGACAGGCCACGATGCTTTGCCAGAGATAGCCTGCACCTCTCACCGCTGGGATTCCAGATACTGGCTAAAGCTCTTGCTGCCCCTATAGTGCCTTTTTTAGGCAAGGCTAAAATGTCAAAAGCACCACCATAGTAGACATAAACAAGCAAAATCTAAGGGTAATGCTACTCAATGCTAGTAGTCTAAACTTCAAAATGCACACACTCGAGACTCTCTTAAGATGGAGAACATCGACATCTGTGCAGTGACAGAGACCTGGTTTAAGGCTCCAGAGAGCACCCCTGCATTACTAGACTACAATTCTTACCACACCTTTCGGCCACCTAACCCGGACCGAAATACTAAAGGAGGAGGCATGTCCATATTCATAAAGGATATCCACACCTCCAGGCTAGTTGCTCAACATAATGCCTCTGAAATTATCCAAGTACAATTAACACTGTTCAAGACTGCAATTCAGGTTGTAGCATGTTACAGATCCCCCGCCATGCCCCAGGATGCCCACGCCATGTTTCTCGATATACTGGATAATATTAAGATAGAGCCCAATACTCTAATTTTGGGAGATTTCAACTGCCCCTACATCAACTGGGAAAACTACTCATGTACTAACTCATTTGTCCAACATTTTATGGAATTCATCAATTCCAACGCATTGGACCAGCTTGTCCATACCCCTACCAGGAGTAGCAACATCCTCAACCTGGTCATTACCAATATGCATAATAGATACTCCATGCCAGAGGTCAACTCCTCGCTGGTCAGGTCCAACCACAAGCTAATAACTTCAGACATCCATAGCCCAACCCCCTCCACACTAAGGAAACCACCATCAAAAACTTTTCCAAAGTCAACTTCATGCTTCTTAAGTCAGAAGTGGCAAACTTCATTACACCCACACAGATGGAAAATAGTGGCACTACTACTGAATCATATACAAATGCACTGCATAAGCACATACGTAAGTGCTTGGACCATGCCATCCACAACAGAACCAAGACGCTATCCTTTGTTTCTAGCTGTGGAGGTGCAGCTTGATTTATACATATCCTCCAGAAGCCAATCTGGTAGTCCCCTGCCATAAACAAGCTCTACAACAGAAGGAAGAAACTTTTGCAGAAAGGAGTAAAATCCCATGACTGCAGGAACACCCTGGTTAGCCTCAGCAAGAAGCTGAGATCCATCATAAAATCCTCCAAAGCTAGTTACGAAAATAAAATTGCCTTGGATTCTAAAGACAACCACAAAGCCTTCTACAGCTATGTCAAAAATCTTAATGGCAACACTCAGATCTGCTCTGATCTACAGCACAATGGCACTACATTTACCGAACCAACTGATACTGCCAACATCCTGCCAGACAGGTTCAGTGCTAACTTCACCTCCCTCACCCCCAAAAGGGCCCATCCCCATACTGGATGATTGCAAACACCCTGAAATCACGGGCCGCACAGGTGAAGACAGCACTCTTCAAAGCCAAAAACACATCATCTATGGGACCAGACAACATCCCTGGCTGCGTTCTGCATGAACTACAGAATGAACTGGCATACCACCTAAGTACCATATTCAACCATAGCCTCACTTCAGGCTTTGTGCCTAAGGAGTGGCACACAGTGACAGTTATCCCACTCCACAAAGGGGGTGCCCCCACAGACCCCGGGAACTACCACACCATTAGACTGATGAGCCTGGTCTGCAAGGCCATGGAACGCATCAGCCTAGCGCTTATAAACAAAGACATAGGTAACCTTCAAACTGTGGACCCAACTCAGTTTGGGTTTGTAAAGGGTAGATCATGCCTCCTAAACCTGATTGACTTCTTCAAAGCACTCACTAGAGCCGTAGATGAGGGTAAGGTAGTGTACACTGCCTATCTTGATCTCGCCAAGGCTTTTGACACCATCCCCCACTCTGGTATTATAGATAAACTCACTGGACTAGGCATAAATCCCTATGTCACAAGAAGGGTGGCCAACTGGCTCACTGACAGAACCCACACAGTGAAAGTAGCCGACTCCAAATCCGACTTCATAGCAGTGACAAGTAGAGTCCCACAGGGTTCAGTCCTGGGTCCTCTCTTGTTCGATATCTACTTCTCTGAAGTCCAGGCAAATACAGCTGGTCTCTGCCTAATGAAATTCATAGACGACTGCAAACTAGGAGCCATAATCGATTCACCTAAGGATGTGGACATTCTACAAAGAGGCCTCATTGAGACTGATACTTGGTGTCAAAGTCATGGCCTAAAGCTCAATGCCAAGAAGTGCATTGTCATCTCCTTTGGGAAAATACCATACCCATGAACTACCACATAGGCGGTAGCCTACTAAACACCGAAAGTGTGATAAGAGACCTTGGGACACAGGTGGATAGTAGTCTCTCCTTTGATAATCATGTCACCACAGTAGTCAGGAAATCCTTCTACGTGGCAGTCCTCATCACAAAGGGGTTCTCCTCCAGAAAAAGAGAGTCATTGTTCATCTCTACTCATCCCTTATTAGACCCATCAGAGTACAACACCCCATTTGGCAAGACATCTGCAATAGCTGGAAACACCACAGAAATACCTCACTAAGAAGATTACCAGCCTCAAACAGATGCCATATGCCAACCGTCTCAAAAAACTCCAGCTCTACTCCGTCACATATTGCCTACACCGAGGTGACCTCTGCCTAACGTAGAAAGCCATGTCTAACCCAGACCTGATGGACATGCTACACTTAAAGAAATCCCAGTCTCTCCAAGCCACACGCTCCAGGGACCTAAACCTTGTCACCACAATAAACAGAACATGCTGGAGGGATAGATTCCTGTCCCAGAGACTTCCCCTGCTCTTGAATAGGCTGCCCATTTATGTCAAGTAAAGCTCCTCATCAGCCATCTTTAAGAGAAATCTTGACAACTGGATAGGTAATAGGAAATTCACACCAGGAATCACTGCTGTGGCTCTGCTCGACAGGGGTACAGGAAAATAAATTTCTTTGATGGCGAAAGCCAGGGAGCTCGTTTGGCTAGGCTTGTATAAGCCTTAGGGCTGATAGCCTAGTACTTACCTATGAACCTATTTCTATTCTAAGCCAGCAGGGTATGCTGGGGTTGCATTATAACATACAGTTCTGTATAAGTCATATCAATATTCACAAATGACATACAATTATTTACAAAACTCCGGATAGCTGGGCTTGCAATATTTCCTTTTGTGACAGTACTTACAGCAGATTTCCTCTCAAAATGGAACCTGTGAAAGCATACAGGTACTGTAACTATAAGACTGCTGGTTATGTGTGAACCCCCCCCAACCAACATTTCACCTAACAGACAGCTACATCCCAGGAATTTACAGAGGTTATGAACACATACATACATACTTTTTGGTTCAAGACATATCTGCTGCTGCCCTGAAGTCACTGGGTGACAGAAATGCAGTAGGGTATGTGTGAGTACATTTTGCAGAAGCACTTGCCAATGCAGGTTGCACTGGCATGTCACACAACTCATCCAGTACTCCCCCCACAGACAAATGAACAGCTGGTACCTGTTGTACTGGTGCTCTGAGTTGAAGCCCTGATATTCCTGGTTGATATTAAAGCACATGGTGAAGTCTGCATGCAACAGGTGGATAACTTACAAGTGAGCCATTTAAGTGGCATTCGTCAGTACAAACATAGGGCAGTCTACAAAGAAATTCAGGTACTCATGACCACTACCACCCTCACATCCAGACCTCATCCCCTAATCAGTGTTCTGCCATTGTCATCTCTCAGTACTACTAAGAACTACTCTTTCTTTGTGAGCTGATGATGTGTTGTGGGAGCAGAACCAGTGGCAGGCCTGGCATGAGATATCTCTTGTGACATGTTCATAGGTTCATAGGTGTGTACTAGGCTAATGTCCCTGGAGCCTTTTACAAGCCTACCCCATAGGGTTACCCTGGCATTGTGCCACCCGACCTTAGTTCCCAGTGCATCTGTTGAGTAGAGCCACTGGAGTGATCCCCGGGGTGAACTTTCTGTTTCCCATGCACTCATCAAGATCCCTCTTGAAGAGGGCCAGTGAGGCACTCCGCTTGACATGTATGGGAAGCCTATTCCATAGCAAGGGCAGTCTCTGGGTTATGAACCTGTCCCTCCAGCTTGTTCTGTTGATTGTGGTAATGAGGTTGAGGTCTCTGGAGCATGTAGTGTGGAAGGATTAGGATTTCTTTAGATGCAGCATTTCTAATAGAGCTGGGTCAGACATGGCTTTGTAAGTCAAGCAGAGATCACCTGTAAGTAAGCAATATGAGACAGAGAATAGCTGGAGTATTCTGAGTCTGTCCATATAGGACAAGTGTTTAAAGCCTAGGATCCTCTTTGTGAGGTACTTTTGCAGCCTCTCCAATTGTTGCAAGTGTCTAGTGAGGTACATGCCAAATGGGGCATTGTACTCGATGATTGGCCTAATAAGGGAAGAGTAGAGGGAGACAATGACTTTTTTATTCCTAGATGCAAAACCCTTAGTAATGAGATGTGCCACATAGAAGGACTTTCTGACCATAGTGGCAATGTGGTGGTCAAAAGTGAGGTTGCTGTCAACCTGTGTTCCCAGATCTCTTATGACACCTTCTGTGTTCAGTGGACTACCACCGATGTGGTAATTCATGGGAACCAGGTTTTTCCCAAAGGGGATGACGACACATTTTTTGGCATTGAGCTTAAGGCCATGGTTCTGACACCAGTCGTCGGTCTCAGTGAAGCTTTTCATCACATTTAACATCATGTCAGTTACCTTCCAACACCCCTACAGCACTATGCTGTCTGCCAACAGCATTTATCTGCAGCACCACTTCCTGCCACACCTGGTCACTGAAGGCCTTATCTGACTTATCTATGTCCAGGATATGTCTGTCTCCTGTATGCATAGCTACAGGCAGAACATCTGTCTCTTGTGCTGTAAACTTCTCAATGTGCTGTTATTATTTTGGGGCCACAATGACTACAGTGCATCTGTGGGAACACATGAATCTGTGTAGTCATACAGGATTTTCCATGATAGGCAAAACTTTCTACCCTACAGACTTGTTGCCTCTATCACCCCTGCACTGCAATGCCTGTATCACAGTCTTTGCTCATAGACATGCAAGCCTGGCCTCCACTGCCATGTGTGAATGCATCATAGCCTTCCCCTCTTCATGCTGGATCCACAGCCCCTAAATGTATGTCAGCTATTTTCGTGGTCTATGCTGTTGTCCCCCAAAGAACTACAACTTGTCATGCTTGTATATCTCCCCTTGGATGGAACAATGACTACTCATACTGTTCCTGTGGCATTACTGTTTGGATGATACACCCCCCCCCCAGCATTGCAGTACTTCCTGCTCAGTCCCTGTGACCTAACCATGTTTGCCACCCCCACCCCAGCAAAGTTTGCCTTATGACTACCAGGAAATTACAGTATTAGCATACAACAATCAGTATGATGTGACAGCTATATGAGAAAGCTCTATACCCTGGTGTTGTCTCTGCAATATAGTGTATGTCACCAGTGTAGATTTCCTTGTAACTGTATATACTTCAGTATGGTATGGTTTTAGCAATGTATCAATTTCTGTAGCATGATTTCTCATAATATGGTGATTGTGATGCTAACTGCACTGTTTAGGGGCTTGTAACATGATTACACTAATAAGGCAATATAGGGTGAGAGTCTCTGAATTTTACCAATAATACAATGTTTTATCAGCCCTACTGTATATTATAAGACCTGGTTTGCCTTATACACATATACTGTATTCAGTTAAGGTATGCATGGCTTTGTAGCTGGGCTATGCTACTGAAAGTTTACAGAGCAGTAATGTGCATGGACATTATACTACATAGCTATCCATCAAGGATGTGCTTTGCCATGTAGGTCATTTTGGGGTGTACGCAGATGTGCAGCTTGACCCCACAGCTGTCACCCTGTGCTACACTACTGACCATATGCATCACATTGTTATAAATAGGCATCATGCTAATGTGCTGCTATTTGATGCAAATCATGTGGTTTCCATGATGTTGCATCACTCTTCAGATATCATTTTTACTCCTGGGTTTGACCTGATGAGTGGTTATAACTCCTGCAGGATCTGAATATAGCAGGGCTCCTGCATGATTGAACTGGAATTCTTTCTTCATCTGTTGCATATAAAGCAGCAAAATATCTTCTGGGAACTCCTATGAGGATTTCTTATAGAAGGTTGATGCCTGGTACTCTCCAGGGAGTTGAGTGATATCATGGGCATCACCCACACTGGTGGGCGGAGCCAGCACAAGTACAGTGCTTTGACAAAGTGCTACCTTGACCTTCTCCTCCAATGGAAAGAGGAGGTGAGGTAGAGACAACCAGACTACTATTGTAAAGATAAATTAATGATTTCTCATTTTACAGTAAGTCTTATTAGGCTGCTTCTAAAGTGCATGGTTATGCTGTGTTCATTATTATTATTATTATTATTATTATTATTATTATTATTATTATTATTGTTATTATTTTAAGTGTGTGTTTGATTTGTAGCACAGGATAAGATCATATAAAATGGATTTGCCTGCCACAAGAGGCAGGTCAAACTCTCCAGACATCAAGATAAGTGCATTGTTACTAGACCAGAATATCTTTGCTTCACCTGCTTATCACATAACTGCCTAGATTTGTGTTTCTGTTTCAAATCTAAGCATTGAATATGCTGCAGGACTGATAGAGGGTTTTAAATACATTTTATTTGTGCTACTGACCTTACTTGTTCCAGATATTTTTGACATTGCCATCTGCATGCCAATTGTATTGACCTTGGATGTACCAGTACAGTTAGAATGTTTTTTTCCCTTGTAGTACTTTAAGCATTTTATATTTCAGTGCCCCATAGGTTTATGATTGCCACTGCATGGGTGCTCAATGCTTTTGTTGGACACCCATGCATCTGTCCTTCACTGTGACAGCTATTTTTGGATTAGTATGGGAATGACAACTTTCATGAAACTGCTTACCACTGCACTAGGGCTTTTAATTGCCCAGGTGTACTATTTCTGCAGTGATTACTTGTCTTTTGCTTCATCATTTTGATATTGTTAGGCATGTTTTATATGATACTGTGTCAGGCTGTCCCGCACATATCCCTGTATTTGCCACACTGTGTATAACAACTCCACATAATCCTGTTTTCCACAGTGCTGTGTATTTCATTTGTACAGTTTAGCTATTTCTCCCTTGCTTCATTGTCCATTGCACATACTCTGATTACTATCCATAACCTGTGCCTCTGTCCTAGGCAGTGAGAAGAAGGGTTGAGACAGTTATATCTGCTTAATGTTATCCCTTGGTCTTATCATAGGAGTTCCCCATTCATGTACATCACCATTGCTCTGCTGAATGCATTTTTCTGCTTCTAGGGCCTGTCATGTAAAAGTGTAGCACATCATATTGACTGGTGCTAGTTTTGTCCTGTTCACTTTCTTTCTATCTTCTTCTTCATTTTATTACTTTTTTCTTTTTCTTTTGTTTCCCCCAATTTATGTTCATTAATTCTGCAATGTCAGCCATGGAACAATATATTGTGCTGCAATGGCCAATGCATCTTGCACCAACCTGCCCACCAGCTGCAGTAAGAGGAAGGGCCATACAGTGGGAAGCAATTCATGGGGCTCACTGTTGGCCTCCACTGAAGTTTCTTCAGGGGTGACATGGGTAGGCTCCTCATCATGAGTGAGATAGAGGGGTTCTTTCTCAATACCTCTTACATATTTAGAGTATTGGCAGAACTTCATGTATGTATTTTTATAGTGCCATAGTATCATACGTTTATACTTTTTTTGTTCTTTGTTTTTAACATTATTGTTATAAAATTTATATTCTGTATGTAATTTTAACTTTATGGAATGTGATTACTACTTAAACTGCTAATAATCAACCCCCACCACTGGAAAAGTAAACAAGGAGCCTCAATCTTCACCACTGGCAACAGTGCAGGATGTTCATTGGGAGGATAGCAATTACACACACACACTATTTCCAGATGCAGCTCTCTGTATCAAGTGCAATTTCCCTTAAGGGCAAACAGTCATTCTGGAGCTGGTTTCTCACTGTTTCTCCAGATCCCAAGTAAGACTTACCACTGGCACAGCTATAAAGTTGAGATCTCAGCTGAGTGACCACACCAAGACCTCCAGCACTCTTTCTGCCCAAACAGTGCTTCATGTCTCTGCCCAAGTAGCTCACACACACACACACACACACACACACACACACACACACACACACACACACACACACACACACACACACACACACACACACACACACACACACACACCTGAGAAAGGCTGGCACAGATTTACTAGCTATGCCCCCTTCTGCACAGATGATAAGGTAGTTACCACTGCCACCAGTCAACTCCTTATCAGCTACTTTAAGGCTCTTAACAAAAGGTGTCCAATCTTACTGTATAATATTAATATTAACACAAATGGTAGTTTGACCAAGAGCAAGACTATTAGGAGTGGCTCACACAGTGTCACCAAATAAATATGCAAGTACTCTCAAAATTTAAATATCGCTACACAGATCAGCCACAATGAAATGTTTTAATATATTTAATGATGAATAATAAAAGAAGACAATGCTAAATATATATTCACAGTGACCTCAGAGTGCAAAATCACAGGAAATATTTAAAACAACATCACAGGACAGTCTCAAATAAATAAAGGAAATATCTAAATGAAGCTTTATTATATTCGTGACTGAATTTAAGAGAATTATACAATAATCTAAGAAATTACTAACAGAGCAAGGCAGATATGGTGAATGGATCTTCTAGTTGTTAAGTCCAAAACAAATGCAGAATTTTTTGTCTCACTAAGAGACTTTACGAATTAATATCTCAAATATTACTGCTGGGATAACTTGCAAAATGACATCATTTCTTGTAATCTGCTTGTAAAAATATGCAGACAAACAATTCTCCTCAGTGCTCTGGAAGATGCTGGAAGTCATAAAACAATCACATTCCTTCATGCTTTCAAGAATAGTAATTAATTCACCCTAAAGACAATACTAAAAGTTTCCTAGTACAGACATTGTGTCTCTACATTGAAAACTGAAAGATACCATCTTTTATGGCCTACCCATAAAGTAATTTCATTTCAGTTGTTTTTCTAAAATTTGCTAGACTGAGGTTAACCTCTTGTATTCCAGTTTCCACTGTTAAAATATATACATTTAACAGTTACAATAGTGCATGTACATTTCTGTTCTCTTCCAGTAGGGCACACTGTGGATCCATTTTAAACACAAGCATTTTGCAAATATCCTTTTCAATACACACATCTGTACAAGCAGCTTGATATACACATGACATACAGTTCTAATACATTTGTAACACAAGCATCTTACACAAATCATTTCAATATTCAGCAATGACATATAATTATTTACAAAATTCTAACTAGCTGGGCTGGGAGTGTCTCCTTTTGTCACACTTCTTCTCCCCTCGAAGACTCAATCTAGTTTCTCAAGTGACCATTGAGAAACATTGCTTGAGAAGGATGAACCTACCTGGGAATACATTACCCCATTCCCTGTCTTGAGATTTCAGCTACCTTTGCATTCCTGACACCAGTGTTGTGCTGCACTGTCATATCATATGCCTGCAACCCTAGGCTCCACTATAGTAACTTGGGATTTTGCTGGCTGGCTCCCTATAGCCATAGATCCACCTCAGATTCCTCCTGCATCCTACTGCAAATACTTTACCAGGGGCTCCCTATTGTGGTAAGGTTTCATGGTGCTAACATGGTACAATTTGGACCCCTGCCTCCTGCCCAGCAGTTCTATTATGTAGTTGACATCACAGATATTCCTTACCACTTTGAAGGGTCCCTTCCAAGCTGCCTCCAGCTTGTTGTGTTTGACAGGAATGAGAACAATAACCTGCTGCCCCACAGCGTACTCTCTAGCTCAAGCATTCCTGTCATACTAGACCTTTTTCTGCTATTGGGCTTCTGCCAGGTTCTCCAGGACCAAGCCCATGAGTTTTCTGAGCCTTGTTCTATGGTTTAGGACATATACCACAACAGACTTTTTATGGGATTCACATTCACCCTCCCACTCATCTCAAATTAAATCTAGAGGTCCTCTCACCCTATGCCCATATAGCAACTGAAAGGATGAAAAAAGTGTAAATCCCTGGGGCACCTCTCTGTAAGCAAACAACAGATGGGGCTAATATTTGTCCCACTCCCTGTTAAACTGATCTGCAAATGCCCGTAGCATGGTCTTTAGTGTAGAGTTTAACTTCTCCACCAGACCATTAGGCTGGGGGTGGTAGGGGGGGTCTTTATATGTTTCACCCCACAGTGTTCCCCATAGACAGTCCAGCAGGTCTGATGTGAAATTGACATCTCTGTCAGTCAGTATTTCTTTTGGGAAACCTACCCTGCTGAAAATATTTAACAAAGCATTTAACCATCTTTTCTGCCTCAATGGAGGACAGAGACACTGCCTGAGGGTATCTGATAGCATAATCTACTACCACTAGGATATACTCCTTCCCTGTGGAATTTGGGGTACTCAGATGCCCAACAATATCCATAACTATCCTCTGAAATGGCTCCTCAATGACAGGCAAAGGCACCAAAGGAGCTTTGGCCTTGTCTCCTGCCTTGCCTATCTTTTGGCACTATTCACAGGTCCTGCAGTTCCCTGTTTCATCCCTGGAAATTCCAGGCCAGTAAAAGTCTGCATAATATGTCTTTTGGTATGCTTTATGCCCATACGACCTGCAAAGGGAATGTCATCGGCTATGACTAGAAGTCCCAGATGGTTGGCTCTGGGCACTACCAAATGCTGTATTTCTCTCACCCTTTAGATCTCCCTTAGGGGTCCACTCTCTATGCAGTAACCCTTTGTCTCAGTATACAGATTCCTCCTTTCCTTGAGAATCAGGCACCTCCCTGGCTACCTCCCTCAAGCCTTGTAATGTAGGGTCTGAAAGCTGAACCTGTCTCAACTCTATCTTTGTAACCCTTCTCAGCTCCCCTTCCACAGGAAGTCTGGTATCCTCTGACAGTGGTGCCTCACTGTCAGGCTGAGTACTACTACTCACCTCTGCCCTGTACACTGTCCAAGGGAACATCAGTACCCACCAGCAGCTGTGGCTCACCTTCAGTCTCACTGCTACAGAGTAGCTCCCTCCCTGAAGTAATCACCTCACCAGTTCTGACTTCAAGTGTGCGGTCTGTCTGGGTCCCCCCAGGCTACCAGACCCACATGCTTGTCTCCAAGACTGACTGCATGTAAATGCATGCACACAAGGTATTGCATTATCAAAATCATTCCCTATCAAGACATCTGCAGGGATAGCTACAAACACACCTGCTTGCTTGCTTGCTTCCTTTTCCACCATTCCAGTCAAGGTGAACCCTAGCCAAAGGTATTTGGAATGGAGTCCCTCCTAAAGCGCTGACTGAAGTAGACTGCCCTAGCAAGTAGTGTTCATCTTTAAACATTGCAGGGGGTTCACAATGGTTAGGTCAGAGGCTGTGTCTCTCTTAGCAGTGACCTCTTTCCCATTTACTAAGATAGGATATAGCCGCTTGTGGAAGATTGGTACTCTTGCTGTCTCAAGACAACTTACTGTTGTCAATCTCTCATTCCCACTTGCTGGCTCCCCAACCTTTGGTTCCCCTCCTTGCCTCCATGGACATCTATATGCTGCATGGCCTCACTGGTTACATTTAAATATTTAACCCTTGACCCTGGCCATGTGCTTGAACTAGTGGCTTTCCCTGTTACTGGCATACTCTGTTGGGGTGGTTTAGGCTGCCCACCAGGGGTTCCCTTAAATTCATGTGCAGCACTGGGTATCCCTTTCCTGTGCAGGGATGACCTGCTTGCTAGGTATAGGTCTTCCCTTTTCCCCAACTCATCTGCAGTGTTACATTAAATATCTGCCAACCAGATTCTCATGTCCTCAGGCAAAGTGTTAGGGGGTTTGTTCCCTCACCAAAAGGTCTGCCAGTCCTTCAAAAGTGGTGACCTGACACCCACTCACCCACCTATGAAAATAAGTGATTAACTCAGTAATATATTCACACACACTTTCATCTGCCTTCCATCTATGCTCACGAAACATTTTTCTATAAGCTTCAGGTGCTAAATTAAAACACTCTAATAAACAGTTTTTAATACTATTGCAATTTAAGCAATCAGTATCATACAATTTAGAAATAGCAGTTACAGATTTACCATGGAGTAAGGGGGGTCAGGAACTGTACCCATAGCTCTTGGTCAACATTATACTGTTTACACACCCTTTCAAACATATGAATCAAACTATCAAAATTATTACCCTCTGTAAATTGTGGAAGAAATGTAATGACCCTTATTGCTTCTGGGGTTCAGTTATTCAATTCTGTGTTACCTCCATGACCCTGGTGTAGAGTCAGCATTTCCTTTTCCTGTTGCCTCTGCCTCTCATTTTCTTCAGCTTCCAGATGTCTCAGTCTTTCTGCTGATTCCAATTCCATTTGTTTCTGTTTATCCTTTCCTTCAGTCTCCAAACACGATAGTTTCTCAGTTTCTTCAGCCTCTAAATGCCACAGTCTCTCTGCTGATTCTATTTCCAAATGTTTGGCCTCCAGTTCAAGTCTTTTTAATTCCAGATGAATTTTTAAGTCCTCTGAGACAAAGTTAAACTGTCCATTTTCTGAGCGTTATACATCCCCCAAGACCAGTTTGGTTGTTCTCCTGGTTGCTGGTTTGTGATGCAGCTGTAACTAAGGCTGCAATAATTTCTGCTTTAGTCAGGTTGGCATGCAGCAGTCCTTTGGCTTGGCACATCTCAGCCAACTGGCTCCTTGTCAGCTTGCCATAATGCTCTGCTGACATCATTGCCTGCTCTCCCTGACAAACTAAGCTAACAAAAAATAAATAAAACTATTGTAATATGAAACTCTGAATGTCCACCATGTGGCTGCTTGAGAGTCCAAACACCTTCTTTAGTGACCACTGTTTAAAGGCTAGAGGAGTGCAATATCAACACTACTGAATCCCAGTATGTGATGTGGTGATCCCACCACTGCCAGTCAATATGTGATGTGGATATCCAACCACTGCCCACCAATATGTGACGCCACACCACTGCTGGAAGCTGGCAGTATTTAGCATCCACCTGTAAAATTATATAGACAAGAGCTTCTCCTGAGATCTCTGGCAGATGCTGGAAGTCATAAAACAATTGCATTCCTTCATGCTTTTCAATACTGAAAGTTTTTCTAGTACAGACATTGTGTCTCTTTCTACATTGAAAACTGAAAGATATAATCTTTTATGGCCTAGCCATGAAGTAATTTAATTTCAGTTGTTTTTATAAAATTTACTAGACTGAGGTTATCCTCCTGTATTCCAGTTTCCACTATTAAAATATATACATTTAAACAGTTACAGTAGTGAATGCACATTTCTGTTCTCTTCTAGTAGGGCACATTGTGGATCCATTTTAAACACAAGCATTTTACAAATACCCTTTTCAATGCACACATCTGTACAAACAGTTTGATATACACATGATATACAGTTCTAATACATTTGTAACATAAGCATCTTACACAAATCATTTCAATATTCATCAATGACATATAGTTATTTATAAAATTCCAGCTAGCAGGGCTGGCAGTATCTCCTTTTGTCACACTTATTCCCCCCTCAAACACTCAAGCTATTTTCTCAATTGACCCTTGAGAAACATTGCTTGAGAGGGATGAGCCTATCTGGGAATACATTACCCCATTCCCTGTCTTGAGATACCAGCTGCCTTTGCATTCCTGACACCAGTATAGTGCTGCACTGTCATATCATATGCCTGCAACTCTAGGCTCCACTATAGTAACTTGGAAATTTGCTGGCTGGCTTCCTGTAGCCATAAATCCCCCCCCCAGATTCCTCCTGCTTCCTACTGCAGTTACACCAGGGCCTCCCTATCATGTTTGTGTTATTATTAATATTACACAGTAAGATTGGATGCCCTTTTTTAAGGGTCTTAAAGTAGCTGATAAAGAGTTGAATGGTGGCAGTGAAAACTACCTTATAGTCTGGGCAGAAGGGGGCATAGCTAGTAAACCTGTGCCAGCCTTTCCCAGGTGTGTGTGTGTGTGTGTGTGTGCATATGTGTAAATCAAACTCCAAAGTGTGTGTGTGTGTGTGTGTGTGTGTGTGTGTGTGTGTGTGTGTGTGTGTGTGTGTGTGTGTGTGTGTCTGTGTGAGAGAGCTACTTGTGCCAGTGGGGAGTCATATTGGGGATCCTGAGAAAGAGTGAGAAACCAGCCCTGGACTGACTGTGGTCTCTATGAGCTTTTAAGGGAAATTGCACTTGATGTAGAGAGCTACATCTGGAGATAGTATGTGTGTACTTGCTATCCTCCAAGTGAACATCCCCCACTGTTTCCATTGGTGAGGACTGAGGTTCCTTGATTACTGGTAAAGTGGTCCATTGGTGGGGTGCCACATAAATTGTTAAAAAGGCAAGTTGTTAAGACAAGAAGGTGATTGCTTCATATGAAACTATTGGAACATTTAAAATGTGGTACTTGCAGTAAATACTAATGATAGTTATGAATATCCTTAGCTTAAGTTGTTTTGATAGTTATGAATATATCCTTAGTTTGAGTTATTTATGGAACTGTAGGAAATGTTAAAGTTCTGGAGTTTTCTGACAAGAGTGTATTAAACATTTTGGAAAAGGTCTTTTTACGTATGGAAAGGAAGAAGGGAAGCCTAATCAGTTGCAAGGCTTCTTGTTTTCTAAGGGAATATTCAGTTCCAGATTATATCAGGCAAGAATAATTAGAGACAAATATGGGAAAGGGTTTGCTGGAAAAATGTTCAAGTCTTAGTACACCTGAATCTACAAAAAGCAGAAAAGAAGATTCGAAACTCCAGGGCAGGAAAATGAGTAGGAGTTGCAGAGGTGCTGGACTGTTGGATTGTGAGGGGCTCAACCAGTTCATGCAATATTGTACCTGAAAGGAAATAATTTTCTTTGTGGTACTAACCAGTATAGAAGGGGTCAGTGATATCCAGGGGAAGGCATTCTTACCCAGCAGTGATCTGCCACTATATGATTTTGAGTGAGATGAAGGGTAAGAACCCAAAGGTCGAGCTATCAATGAATTTCAAATATCTAAATTATGGTGAACTGAAGGGAAGAGCCTGAGATGAGTTAATGAGTTAAAGGCAAATCAAAGGGATGAATAAATTATAGACATGGGCCAGGCATGGAGAGGTCAAGGCTACAGACAAAGCTCTAAGGAAGAATCAAAAAGGGGAAAAAGAGGGATAGGCTAGCATGATTGCAAAAAATGTAATGCTAGCAATTAAGGCATATATAAGGTGAAAAGGTGGGGTTGGGAAAGTAAAGGAGCAACAGTATGAGGAAGGAAATAGAAGGATCATGAAGAAGGTGAGGACAGCAAAGGCACAAGGCAAATGGAAGTCAGCAGAAGAGGAACAAAGTCATTATAGACATACTAGGGAAAAGGGGAAGGAAGGGACAGTCTCTGCCAGGTTGAGTAAGGATGGGAAGAAGATCACAGAAGGCATGGAATAAGCACAAGTACTGAATAAATAGTTTGCATCCATCTTAACTGGAATACATGTGTTTAGCTGTAAGACATCTGTTGGCCCTGGCCTGCATCACAGTTCTGAACATTTGTCATGCAGTCTGATATCTGTAAGGATTGTTCAATCTGAAATGCAAGCAGACAAAGCTGGCCACAAGCAAGTGGTGCCTATACCTTCATATAGGCCATCATGAATATACAAATGTTGGATGGTGTCAAAAGTAATCAAAACTAAGTCATTCCAACTGTTGTTTAAAAAATGGGTATTAATTTGAGTTATTTATGGAACTGCGGGAAATGTTAATGGTTTGGTGTTTTACAAGGAGTAAATTCCATATGATACTGTGTTTTTTTCAGTATAACATGGCTAAAAACTAAATGCTATGGTCACAGAAATTCATTTTATACCTAACTGCAGTTTGCATCTCCGAGAAGCCTGGAAACCTACAGTGTGTTGTGTTTCTTCATGTCATAGGAGAAGAAGATCTGAAAGTTTATAATATATTTGAGTCTCGAGGGAGAACATTGAATACTGCAGACATGAGATAATAGTTTCAAAGTTACTCTCAGCTGAGAAATAAACTGCCATATATTCAACATATGCTGTCTGTGGGGAAAGGAGGTACACAGGGTCCCATGGCCAATTTAGACGCTTGCGTTAGTCAAATTGGGAAATAAGACAGAGACTGTGAATTTTTGAGTAACACAATTTATTAGTTATATACAGAATCTTGTGGTATCAGGAGTAATCCCACAATGACATCTTATTGAGAGACTCAGATTTAAAAATGAATAGCAGGATTGCACAAATAATGTAAAACTGATAATTATACTTAAAAGAGCTCATTGAATAGCCTGATTTGTAAACATTGGCTTGCAAGTTGGAAGAACTAAAATGGATGAAATAGATTAAAAATAACTCAAGAAGTCTCTAGCAAGCATACAAAAAACAGAGCACGGCACAGAGAAAAATGTATGTTGCGCATATAGATATAATCATGATAGACAGAAAGAAATGTCCCATACTTAATGGAAAATGTTGAAATCATGGAAAATAAATAAATTTGCTAAAGTGTATAAAATGAAAGAAACATATTCTAGTTAAAATATTTATGTGCATTTAAGTCAAGAAAAGGGGTTGTTTTGGACATGAGTTGTGCTAAGAATGTGTACAAAATTAACAGAGTGAAGATAAAAATACAGAAAAGTCAGGACTACCAGGAAAATAAATATTAAAATCTTACCTATTTTATTAGTAACACAGTTTATTAGTTATATACAGAATCTTGTGATATCAGGAGTAATCCCACAAGGACAGCTTATTGAGAGACTCAGGTTTAAAAATGAATAGCAGGATTGCACAAATAATGTAAAACTGATTAATTATACTTAAAAGAGCTCATTGAATACTCTGATTTGTAAACATTGGCTTGCAAGTTGGAATAACTAAAATGGATGGAATGGATTAAAAATAACTCAAGAAGTCTCTAGCAAGCATACAAAAAACAGAGCATGGCACAGAGAAAAAAATATGTTGTGTGTATAGATATAATCATGATAGACAGAAAGAAATGTCCCATACTTAATGGAAAATGTTGAAATCATGGAAAATAAATAATTCTGCTAAAGTGTATAAAATGAAGGAAACATATTCTCGTTGAAAATATTTCTGTGCACTTAAGTCAAGAAAAGGGGTTGTTTTGGACAAAATGTTTTATTTATTTAATGCATTTGTTAACTGGGAGAGCATGACTGGATGACAGATCCATTTTCAGTGGAGGCCCAGAGACAAAAAGCCCACATTACAGTATAAATAACATAATAGTACATAAAAAGATTGAAATTATAATTAAAAATGAGACATATATCTAATGATAACAGTATTATAATGGTAAGATGAAGGGATGAAACAACAAGTGGTAAAATGGTAGTAGCACACATGGCAAGATTATGTTGAGATAATAGCAAGAAAATATCAAGAAAGAAATGAGTGATTACAGGATAGTGGTGAAGGGTATTTGAAACTGTGTATAATTGAGGATGATAGTGATAAAGTTGTTGTACAAGACAGGGAGGATAAAAGAGAAGACAGTTGAGAAAAAAAATCTTCAATTATTTCATATTTTCATGTTCCTATTAAGAGCATGTGAATTACAGGGGGTAATGGGGGGGGGGGTTGAAGGAAAAATGCTAGGTAATGCTTGGATTAGGTACAATTTTAGCTGGAGAATGAGTAGTTTAGGATGCTGTGTCTGTTATAATGAGAATGGAATGGAATTCCAGGTTTGGTCTGCATAGTTAGAGAAGAGGCTGTCACCCACTGCATTGTTGGATTTGCTTACTTGTAAGAGGAGCTTATCAGCTCATAATAAGCTAATAATAAAAGTGTGGTTCTTAGATTGTATATTGGTGCAGAGTGTAATATAGTGCCCAACTGAACATTTAGTACTGCATCTGAAAGAAAGTAATCTAAAGCAGTCAGATTGCTTACTTATTCTAGCCACTGTGTAAAACTGAAAGGTTGGAAAGTGTTCCTGCATAAATATAACAAAAAGAAATGCACGATTTTATTCTAAATAGCTAATATAGCAAATCCACACCAATGTTAATCACTTTTCATAGGCTTGGTATGGTAAAAATACAGTGTGGATTAAAAATATTATTTTTGATTATCTACTTAAAGATTACGTACATTTATTTACTTGTCTGAGTTGTTTGCAATTAGCATATCATATCCAGACATGTCCTAAAGTGCTTCCAAGCCCAAGCACATGTATTCAGAGGAAAGTCACATCATCTTTGCAAAGTGTAGCTGAAAAGAAGTTAAACCATGTGTAAAAAATATGTATGAATCAGAAGCAATTTGAGATTTCTGAATTTGTCTATAACATGTTTATTGTCGAGAAGCAAAACAACATTTGTATTTGTTTCAAGCCACAAAAATCTTAATAAAGTTATAAAAGGCAGCAATTCTCATTTCATACATTTGAATAAATGGTTCCTGTCAAATTAGGAACAAAGTATTTTTCTATGGCTAATATAAACCAAGGATTTTCATGAATGTGGCTTGATGAAGACAGTTCCAAGCTATGTAGTTTTTATTCATCTTTGAGAAGGTGCAGCTTTCTAAGATCTCCATTTGGTTGTTTCAGATTGCTGCACAGATGACAGAGTGGCTTGATGGTGGTGTTAACATAATTGATGGCATACTACTATGGGTCATACAGGAGAGGAATGTAATGTCAGACTCACTAAGTTACTTAAAAACAGAAGCTAAGATAAAATAACCACAAGCCAAACCAAAGTATAACATCAGAGTTACAGAGTTGAGGTATAAGAGTCATATCTTAATATATGAAAAAGGCTTGGAAGCAGATATTGAGGATGTAAAAACCACACTGCAGATACATGCACCTCAGGCCAAGCAAGCTCTCATGACAGATAGTATTTTTCCGAGTTTATTCTGAACATTGCGGATGTCTCCAATAAGGAAATTATTGGAACATTGTGGAGTGGCACCAAAGCATAGAGCAAGAGCAAACTTTGAAATGCTTAAACATTAGTAACTGAAATGCCCACACTAAATTAACTTGATATGAACAAGTAGACACCAGCCACAATGGTACTCATGCAGTGATTCTACAAGGAGATAAACTAGTTGCTGATGGGTTCTGAGTATTTACAGAATGACTGAGAAGATATGCCCACAGAGAAAAATATCTGTTTGCCATAGTATATAGTTGTGAGAAGTTTCATTGAGCTATTTGTGGAAAATCTCTGTTGGTAGAAACAGATCACAAACCTCTGCAGAGTATATTTATGAAGTCAATGTGCAAGATACCTCAAAGACTAAAAAGAATGTTCAAATTGCAGAAGCTGTAAAGTAATAAACCAGGAAAGCAAGTATATATAATTGATTTGATGAAATATTTACATTTGCCAGAGCAGTCAAATGTTTTCCGAAGAAAGGAGATGGAAGTAAACTGGACAATTCCCCAGATAACTTTATGAAAAGAATATTTAAAAAGTTTCAGCATTGTAGTCAGAATAATTTGAAGATGAGAATGTTTCGAGATGTGAAGATGAAAGGCTGGTTAAAGCTAATACAAGGAAAGAAACTGCACCACTGTTTTTTTATTTAAAGGGCAAACAACATGAACAGAAAGTCTGATGATCGAAGGAAATAAAGTAACAGTGCCTATGTAGCTATGGAAAGAAATATTGACAAAAGGTGCCATTTAAAAGTGAAAAGACCATAAGTATGATCCTCAGAACTGTGGAGCAACAAATGCAAATGAAGGAATATATGATGAGTCTGAGTCTGCAATAACTTGGAGAATGTTCTTTTGTCTGAGATACAGTGATCTTAAAGTTGGTATACATACTAGCAGAAGGGCTCCTCTGCAAAATACTTTTAAATGGTGTAACAATGATTTTTCATTTCACTGTTTTTCTGTATGAATCACAGTTTAATTTCTGAAGTCTTGGGACTTGCACTAGTGGATGTCACACTTCTTAAAGGGATCCAAGAGTACCTGAGTTACAGTTAAGATTTGTGAATGGTAAACAAAGAGCTTGCAATGTATTATACCGACTAGGACTATCTAAGCAAAGTGAGAAGGAGATATGAGACTGCAAAGAGAAATGAGTATCATAATAGAGAGGAAATAATTCTATATTCAGCATTAGGAGTACCGTGCTATAAAATCTGAACAGACTTGTTTCATTTTCATGATAGTGTGCACCTAATGCGTGTTTATTATTATTCAAATATTGAGGCCATAACATTAATAGGCACTGCAAATAATGATGTTATTAGTGCACATAAAGCTTTGTTACATCGAATGCCTGATGTGATCAGAATATAGTCCAGAGTATACAAGTATGGTGTTCAGAAGATTGTTAGAGTAATATGAATTTTAATTTGTGACAGCAAGTCTGAATTATTTACAGTCCAGTGGTCAATGGTGGTTCAAATATTGAAAACCAGCATACTGGACTATCAGGATTTTGTGGAATGCCTCATGGACTACCATGGTTTTTCATATATTAATGTATTATGTTGCTAGGACAGGACAGTATATGTGTACACTCCAGCATACTGGGCTAGCAGGATTGCACGGAATGTCACA
This sequence comes from Protopterus annectens, assembly GCF_019279795.1. Lineage (NCBI taxonomy): Eukaryota > Metazoa > Chordata > Ceratodontiformes > Protopteridae > Protopterus > Protopterus annectens. Next base: position 185,895,942 of record NC_056733.1, read on the forward strand.
TTGACCACCATGTTTATTCATACATTAATGTACATGTTGCAGGCACAGGACAGGACATTGGAAATAGTGCTGAGTATTCTAGAATCCCATTCCAGGCAATCTGTATAAGTTGTGTCAAACATCTGTAAGGGTACATGGACTGCCATTTATATGAAACAGTCATGGGATGTGTGTTTATAGAATAGGGACACACAGATGAAGTTTAGGGATGAACACCAGAAAGGAGGACAGGTGAAACATTGTAATGTACCACACATGAGGAAATGTAAAAGAAAGACAGTTGCAGCATGAACACTAATCCCATCTCCACATGACACAGTATGGACTGCACAGTGACAAATGTATATGATATGGTTGTCACACAAGGTGACATAACAGTGGAGGATGTCTGTTTGTTATAACCATCCAGACATGAACAATGGAGAGGACATGTATCATGAATGTTAAATACAATTGTGGTTGGGTACATGTTGTGAAGCTGTTCAAATTGATTTGACTGAGTATGCCTGTATTGTCAGCAGAGGCTTCCAATAAGTAGGACACACATACAGGCTCATGGCCAACAGTAAAACTATCATGCAAAATCATGGACAATATCAGAATAATATCACTGGTAATACCCATGTCTCTGACACAACATATGTGTTTCTGAGTGAGCATAGATGGTTCTGCACCAACACACTTGTACAGCTGTTAGGACATGTGAGCAATTTACGAGTGTAATCAAGCACACTTTCCTGATACTTGACATTATGATCACTACAGGCTAGTTGACTGATGTGCATGGCATTGCTATATATGGCACAATCCTCACAGTCACAAATGTAAACCATGCCATCAATGTAATTAAACAGCTATGTGTGTCATGAGTCCATCACCAAAACAGATATCATACATGTATGTGGTATTACACTTTGGTGGGGGTTCCATGCCATCACTCAATCATTATTATGCAACAAAACAAATACCCAGATATGCACAAATAGATGTGTGACAGCTCACAGTGAGAAAGGTGATGCACCTCAGTTACACATCATTGGAAGATTTGTATGAAGAGTCAGGAGGAAGGGTGCATTGTTTTCAGGTATAGATGTGGTGAAGGCTGTAAACTGTGTAGGTATTATGGCCTGTCATGTGGATGTCCTGTGCATACTCAGTAGTTGTGTTACATTCAAGGGAGTATTCACCACCATGGACACACATGCTGGTGGACATTCCACATACCGTGTATCTTGGGACACAGGCTACATAACAACTGGTCTGCTGATAGAGTGTGATGTGTACAAGATTCTTGGTTTTTGCATTTATTTGCATAATTAAACAAATCCCCACATGTTTTCTTTTTTAACTCATGTGTTGTTATGGCTGTGGCAGCAGTCTTTGATGTGTGTTGATACTGTTTGTATTATATCAATATCAGAGTTGGCATCAATGATTGTCCACAATCTGTAGTCCTCCAGACAGCTGTTGGGACACAGGATTTGTATGTCATTCTTGATGTTTGTGAGTTCATTTCTGGAGAGGAAAGGGCCTAGCAGACAGCCCTGATGTACATACTTGATCACTAGACATGATATATAGGTCACTTCACACATTTCTAAATATTTAGATGCAACTGTATGTGATCCATTGTTCTATGCACTTTGTGATGTAGTTCATGATGGCCGTATCTGTCACTGTGGAGTGAATACCTCAGTGTGGATTCCCATTAACTGCCTTGGCCTTTTCAAGTTCCACAGGATGATGCTGTTTTAGGACAGCTGACAGATGTAACAGACATAGATGTAGCATCAAAAACTCACATATGCCTGTTGCACACAGCCAAGATATTATTAGTGTCCATTTAGAGAAGGTCCATGATGACATGTTGGTCTACCTCACAGATCAGGAGAGTCAGGATGTGTCTATACATGCATGCATCAGGTGCTGTCCCCAGGGCACTCAGATGGATGCATGTCAATGTATACCCTTCTACAGGAACATAGTCTATCTGCAGGGTGTATTGAAATAAGTATTTTTATTTATTTACTTATTTATTTATTATATTTGTTAACCGGGTAGTGTCTGACTGGGCCAGGGTCCTGTTTTTAGCAGAGACCCAGGGAGAAAAGCTCCACAATAGTACAGTATAAGCAGTAGTGATTTATATATCAAAGAACAAATTAAAATAACAGATGATACAATTATGCAGAGAAAATAAAGAATTCAGCTCAGAGTCAAATAGCACATGTAGGTACAGTTATGAGCATTGTACATTTGAAAAACATGTATGAGTATCACACCGAGTCAGGTAGCCATATGTTCTGAGTCATGCTATAGGTGATCTGTGATGTTGTTACAACCCATTGTTTCTGTGTGATCAGCCTGCATGAGGGTAACACAGTGTATACTGACTGTTTTGATCTGTCCTAGGGTTTGGACACAATCTCCCTACTCAGGTATCACTGACAAGCTCTACCAGCTGGAGATTATCACTTATGTCAATAAATGGTTAACCAATCTCCTCAGTGACAGACCACATACTGTGAACGTTGGTGAATCAACCTCTACTATTGCAGCTGTCAGCATTGGTGCACCCCAAGGATCTGTGCTGGGCCATATACTGTTTGGAATCTATTTCTGTCCAGGCTACAAAATATGACCTGTAGCTTACCAGTTTTGCTGATTCATGCATATTGGTTGCAATCATTGAGTCCACCAATGATGTGACTATATTACAAGAGGAGCTAACACAGACAAATGATCGGTGCCAAAGCCACATGGTCTACTAATAAATGCAGAAAGTGTCAGGATTTGTGCCTTATGAAAAGTGGAATTTCCGGTGACTACACCATTGACAACACCCTCCCCCATGCTAAAACCAGTGGTGCAAGATTTGGGAATGCACATAGATACCAATCTGACCTTCAACCAAGTGTCCACAGTGGTATGGAAAGGCTATATCATGCACGTCAGAAGTCAGGCCATTGTATCCAGATCTGAGGAGGATATAATAGCATTGTACTCAAACTTCATCTGAACACTAATACAGTATAATGCTTCCTTTTGCATGTACCTCACCAAACACTGCAGCAGCTGGAGAGACCATGGGGGGGGGGGGGGATTCACACCAAAAAAATACAGGCCCTACAAACCATACCATGATGTATGTGGATATACTGAAATCCCTTTTCCTGAAATCTGTATTGGAAAGGATGAGGTGACTTGTGCCTGGAGAACAGGAAATCTCTGACCCTGCTATGATGTGTATATTGCACATCTGCAAATCAGCAGAGGTAAACTATATAGGCACAAATTATATTTCAGCAAGCAAACCAAAGCTAAACTAGCAAGCACCCTACTTCCCCCTTCCCTTCTGTATGGAAGTGCTATCTTTACTAACCTACTTTCATCCCTTAGAAATAAACTGCAATCCTGCTGTTATAAAATAGCTAAATTTGCCTCAGGAAAACCTAACCGCACACACCACTGTGAAGCAATTGCAGAACTCAACTGGCTCAAATTCTCAAGCCATCTTTCTTATACCCAACTAACACTAGCACATAAACTAATTTTCAAACCCCACCTCTGCCCAGAATTTCACTCAGTCCTGCAAACTTACACTCCTACTCAGTCGCTTAGATCATCTCAGAAACAACTAATAAAGGTTATAAAACCAAACAAAAGAGCTGAACAAAGTCTATACTCATGTAATATAGCTAAACTTTGGAACACATTACCCTCCCATATAACTCTAATGGAATCTTCAAAACTCTTTAAATCATCACTCAAGCTACATTACCAAAAAAAATTATCCTGTCATTGCACAACAATCAGACGCCCATAGCCTCTCTACTTCATGATAAACTATCCTAAGTGACACAATTTACCTCATTATATACTTCTGCCCTTTACTGCCTGACTTTTCTCTCCTTCTTCCTATCTCATGCTAAACTATACTAAGTGACACTCACAAATTACCTCATTATATACTTCTGCCCTTTATTGATTACTTTGTCTCTTTCTTGCTTCTAAACCTACTGAGAATTATTTCTGAATATGAAATTATAAATACGTTCATTTTAAATGTCCTATGTTGAATGTACTACCACAATGGTATATAATGTGCAAATGTTTTTTTTAAATCTTAAATGTCTTAATGTTCTTTATTTTTGAATACATTACCGTGAAGCTTTTTTCCCCGGGCCTCTACTGAATATGGTCTATGGCCCAGTGGACTTTCCTGGTCAACAAATGTCAATAAATAAATAATAAATAATAAATGATAAAAACAATGTCCCACTTGCTGTTGAAAAATGCTCTCTCTACTGTTAAGCAAGTGTACGCACACACACACACACACACACACACACACACACACACACACACACACTTGACTGCAGTAAGAATAGAACCCCTAACTATCTAAGTACATAGACTACAGAACACAGTACTTTACACAAGCACCCCAGCAAAAGTCTGACTGGGTGTGTCTCAGACAACACTTTATAGCTGATGATATCACCAGTGTCTGTTGACGAGAATATAACAGTGTCCCATATGCTGGTGTAAAATGCTGTCTGTAATGTCATGCAACAGCTCACACACACACACACACACACACACACACACACACACACACACACACACACACACACACACACACACACACACACACACACACAGAGTTGACTGCAGTGCAAACAGTACCCCTACCTAAGTACACTCACTACAGAACTCAGTACTTTATGGAAGCGCCACAACACAATTCTGACTTTTATATGGCTGCATGTCAACTTATAGTTGATGACATCAGCAGTGCATGTTGGAGCGAAGATGGGAGACCTGCATAAAATGGATCTGTGGGCATGTGCAAGTATCAAAATATTGTCAGTTCATGGGTTTGGAGTGGTAACTGCAGGGTATAGCTCTCAACCTGTTTGCACAAAAAAATCTAGACAAAAAACAAAATAATAGGGGCTCAAAGTCCCAACAATAGGTACAAATTTGAACTACTGCTCTTAGAAACTTAGCAAGTTGCTATTATAAAAGGTCTTGTGTTACCATGCATTTTCTGAAGGATAGGAAATCTGAAACCTAAATGCCTGTCATTATTTAGTGAATTAAATCCTTATTGATTTACCAAAAAATCCAGAAAAAACACAAATTTTATTTGGAATAGACCCAAAATCTAGACAGTTGAGAGGTGTGCTGTAGGAAACACACTTCTGCTCTTCTGGCTAAACACACACACACACACACACACACACACACACACACACACACACACACACACACACACACACACAGTTAACTGCAGTAAGAACAGACCTATGTGAAAAGGATCTATAGGCATGTGCCAGCATCAAAATACTGTTCCGGTCTTCTGAGACAAATAATTCAGTTTATTACACAGATAAACCACGATAAGCGCTTTCACTAACTAGTAACTTCTTCAGATCACAAACAGGAAGCACAGGAACCATGTGCTTTAAATATCTGCATGTTAATTAATCAACCAACTTTTAAAGCAGAAGCACCATAAAACCTAAAAACTAAATATATAAACATAAAATCATCTCAAGATGCAACAGAAATAAACAATGGTGTATACATATTACTTTTAAAAAATTAAAATAACTTCATTCCATAAGAAACAATAAAAATTGAAGTAAATATAAGAACATGTTGTGAGCAGCATACTATCAAGTACGAAAGTGTATACAGCCTAATACATAACTGCATGTGATAGTCATATTATTAATAATACGAGGCAACTTAGAAACTATACATAGTAGATGCCATCAAAAACATGAAACCATATACAAGTCGAAAGAACTATTATCAACCAAAGTGATACTTGGTATAATAAGGTCAGTGCATAAACAAAGATGTATATCTGCATATGTATAAAAATGTGTATATAAATGTAGTGTCTTAATAAATATATGTATCTAAATATAAAAGAATGAATGAATGTGTACAAAAATATAAATAAATAAATGAATAGATAAATAAGTTATTGTCTAAAAATGAAGCTAAAACCATTAACATTAACAGTATTACAATATAAAATGAATAAATTACCCAAAAATGTGATATATGTATGTGTATGTATATGTATGGGAACAAATATCAGAGCACATTGAATTCTTAAAAATTTCAGAACTTAGTGTGCCTACGTTTCTTTAGGTGTGGTCTGATAGATGCCCTTTCATTTAAACCATGACCTTTATCAGCTCTCAGCAAAATAATCCACCTACTTTCTCTATCTTCGGTATGATTCATGATGTCACCTCCTCTTACATTAACATTCATTTTCTCCAGCACCCTAAACATGAACTTGTGTTCAGGACTTGTTTGTGTCACATGCTTGGCCAATGCATTCTGCAGATTACCTTTCTTTATATTATAACAGTGTTCCCTTATTCTGTCTCTTAATACCCTATTCGTTTTACCAACATAGAAACATGAACACAGTTCACATACAGCAAGGTATATGACATCAGGTGTCATACAGTTGGCATTGGCTCGGGTATATATTTCCCTCTGTGTATCTGGATGTATAAATACTATGCTAGAATCAATTGAGGAGCAAAAGTTGCATTGTCCACAAGGTGTGGTTCCATAACTAAGACTCGGGTGCGTATTCTTGTTTGGTGGATAACAAAGCAATCTTTTAAGATTCTTCTTATTCCTATAGGTAAAGGACGGAGAATCACCTACAATGAATTATTTGTCTCAGAAGACCGGAATACTTGGATTTTTTACACATAGAAGGTTATTTCTCACTCTGTCAACGCTTGCTTGAGTTATTTATCCATTTACTTATCTTTTTTTTATAAGCAAGCGTGCTGTGGCAGTAACCAGCATTTTTAATTTACCTTTCAACGCAGCATCAAAATACTGTCAATCCATAGGATTGGAACAGTAATTGCAGGATACACACTTCTGCTCTTCTGGCTAGACACAGACACACCTGCCCAGTTGACTGCAGTGAGAACTAAACCCCACCCTATCTAAGTACATAGACTGCAGAACACAATACTTTTTGCAAGCACAACACAAATCTGACTTTTATATGGCTGCAGGTCATCTTATAATGGATGACATCAACAGTGCATGTTGGAGAGAAGAAGTTGGGAGGCCTGCATGAAATGGATCTGTAGGCATGTGAAAGTATCAAAATACTGTCAATTTGTGGGATTGGAGTGGTAACTGCAAGGTATAGGTCTCAACCTGTTAGCACAAAAAACTATGCAAAACCCAAAATAATGAGGGTACAAAGTCCCAAAAATAGGGACACATTTAAACTATTGTTCTTAGAAACTTAGCAAGTTGCTACAGTAAAAGGTCTTATGTTATCTTGCATTTTCTAAAGGCTATGAAGTCCGAAAATCAAATGCCAGTCATTATTTAGTGAATTTGATCCTTACTGATATGCCACAAAAATCCAGAAAACCACAAATGTTAGGAATAGACCCAAAATATGAGGCAAAAATCTAGACAGTTGCTCTTCTGGCTAGATACACACACACACACACACACACACACACACACACTTGACTGCAGTGAGAAGAGAATCCCTATCTATCTAAGAACACAGACTACAGAACTCAGTAGTTTAGGCAAGTTCCACTAAACAAGTCTGACTTTTACATGGCTGCAGGTCAACTTACAGTGAATGCAGCAGTGCATGTTGGAGAGAAGAAGTTGGGAGACCTGCGTGAAAAGGATCTGTAGGCATGTGCAAGCATCAAAATACTGTCAATCCATAGTATTGGGGCAGTAACTGTAGGATACACACTTCCGCTCTTCTAGCTAGACACAGACATGCCTGCCCAGTTGACTGCAGTGAGAAAAGAACCCCTACCTATCTAAGTACACAGACTACAGAACATAGTATGTTGCACAAGCACCACAACACAAGTCTGACTTTTACATGACTGCAGGTACACTTATAGTAGATGACATCAGCAGGCCAAGTGGGAGATGAAACATTGGGAGACCTGCATAAGCTCATAGCTTCATATGTACATAGGAGGCTACTAGCCTAATGACCCTACAGTGTTTAGAAGCCTAGCTGTGTAAAAACACAAGTACCCTTATTGAGCATAGTTGGATGATCATTGTTAGGAGAACAATTATGTGAGCAACACCAACTGACCCTGTCCATGAGGGACATAGGTGCTACCCCAAAGGTGACTTTACAGTCACCCAACCAGTAGTCAAGTTTGCACTTGAACAGGGTCATTGAGGAGCACTGATTCACATGCAGTGGGAGTGAGAAGTGTGTGAGTCATTGAGGGGTATATCTGTTTCCCCAGCATGTTCTGTTTATGTCACAGGCTAGGTTAAGAACCCTGGGCCAAGTTATTCTTGTCCCATTTGATTTGCAGATGTGCAGGATTTCCAGTAAGGCAGAGTCTGAGACTGATCTGTAGGACAGGCATAGGTCATCTCTCAGCAGCCTGAATGATACTAAGTACAGTGAGAGGTCTTTCAGTCTTTCCTGGTATGTCATGTTTTGAGGCCCTGGAGTCTCCCAGGCACAGCCCTGTGTTTCCTCCAATTGCTGCAGGTGTATGGTGAGGTCCAGACAGAAGGGACCATTATACTCAATTAGTGGTCTGATAAGGGTAGAGTACAGCAAAGGTATGACCACCCTGGTCTTTGATGTGATGTAAATATGTATGATGTGCACAACCCAGAATGTGTGTGTCACCAATATGGACACATAGTGATGAAAGTGTAGACTGCTGTCAACATGTGTTCCCCAGTTTCACAACACTGTGTTTGAGCTTAGAAAGGTGCTATGTTTATCATAATTAGCAGGGGTACTTCATTGCCAAAGGGGACAGTGAGCCACTATATGCTTTAAGGTTCAGTCCATGCTGGCACCAGTCAATAGTGTGTGGCAACTCTTTTTGTAATATGCTCCATCATTGGGGTACTCTGTATTAGTGAATCCAGTTACCAGTTATCTGCAAACTTGGTAAACTACAGAACATATTGGTTAAGAATGTTTAACTATCTTTCAATTCACTCAGTATAACCCACCTTGTGATCTTTGTTTGTTATTCTGAAGAAATCCATTCTTGTTGGATGTAAAGCTAACATTGTAATTTTAAAGCATTAATAAACTAGTTTTACACTACTTCTTGGATTACTAGTTCATGGCTAATTATTGGGTTCCCAGTCTGGAGGTTGGGTTGACTTTTCTGTTTTTTGGTGGTTTAGTTTTCAAAGTTTAGAGCTGTAATGACTTGGACTAATCCTACATTTCTTGTTTTTGGTGGCTACTGCAGAAGGGGCTGTCCCAATGGACGGGAGCCAGAGTATTTTCACAGCTGATGAGCATACCACTGAAGTTTTCAAGTGTAGTGCTCCACACCTTAGTTTGGTCAATGGGGAGCTTACTAAGTTGGCCAGCCTGCTTACCAATCTTTTACAAAGTGATTTTAAAGGATCAGTACCTTGCACCAATGTGGGACATGATTTGTTCGAACAGAGGTGTAACAACTGTTCAGAAGAAAGAATCATTCATCTGTCCATTGATTCTGATGATTGATTCTGATGGTATTTCTGAACACTAGGGATGAACTGTTGAACTTAACCACCAAAAAGGTACTGTACCTAATTGTAACCATTCTTTTAATACAAATATTCCACCACTGAAGAAATGGCAGCCCCTGCAGGTACGACAATTGCACAGCTCCAAAAATCCAAGTTGCAATAAAAAATATCAGAGAGCCAGCAAACTGTAGCATTTGAATATGTATTCACTTAAATGGCTAAATAGCTTTGTACCATGAAAAAAGAAACATAAGCAGACCCATGAGTGAAACCTCGGCTAATTGGCCCATCACAAATGCTCATTAAGCCCTGGTGGGAATAAACCACTCAACTTTATAATCCATTTCTTTTTCTTTATTATTATATATTTGGTGCCATCCCACTTTGTTTGACCTGTTCCCAGTAATTTTGTCAATCACCATAAATCTGAAAAGCGTTCGTGTGTCTCAGTAAATGTTTGTATAGTGCATTGGTAATTTTATTTGTTCTAATGTCACTATAGTGTTCTGATATTCTGAGTCTAAGGGGTCGAGAGGTCTGTCCAACATAAAATGCAGAACAGGTACATGTGGCAAGGTAGACCACCCAATCTGTCCTGCAATTAGCAAAGAAAAAGATGTTCTACATGTTACCAGTATTTTTACTTGTAAATTGTTTGGATTTCATGACTTTGCCATAATGAGTGCAGTGACCGCAGGGGACAGGGCCCATAACTAAATTATCCATTAAGGTAGTTTATGTTAAATCATCCTTGGTCCTGAGAGCATGTTTGTAATGGCTGTAGTGTGATCTTAAATTCTTACCTCTTCTAAAGGAAAAATAGCATCTCTCATGAAGGAACTCCGAGAGTTTGTTATCTGCTTGAAGAATACTCCAGTGCCTGCGGACACTATTTAACAACACATCAGTATTTCTTCCATATGTGGTCACTAAGCGAATCTTAGATTCATCCGCTGGTTTCTCCTTCTTGTATCTCAAAAGCTCTTTCCTACCAAGTGCAGCCACCCAATTCCTGGCATTGTAGATGTTTCCCATTTTATAACCCCTGTCCTTAAATCTGATAGTAAGATCCTCCTTATAATGTTCATAAGTGGCATTGTGTGAACTTATATGCTTCATCCACAGGAACTGGGATTTGGGAATGTTCCTGCAGATGTGTGGTGAATGGAAGCTGGAGGTGTGAAGGAGAGAGTTATATTGAAGATATTTGAGGTAAACCACAGATTCCAGTGTATGATCATTATTCCTGGTAATTAGGACATCCAAAAACATAATCCTGTTGATGTTATAATTAACTGTAAAATGTATTGCCCATTTATTTTCATTGAGGTACCCCACAAATTCCATAAGGTATTCTACATCTGATCTCTGTAATAGCCAGCAATCATCTAGATATCGTCTCCAGATGTCAGTCTCCTCTAGGTAGATATGTGTATTATCATAAATTTATTGTTCATCTAGATGGGCCATGAAGAGGTCAGCATAAATAGGGGAAAAAGAAGCCCCTCATTCCACTACCTCATGGCTTGGGCCATTCTGATACATTCAGTGTTGTTATTTGGTTAAACAAAGACTTTTCTTTAGCTCCCAAGCAACAATTTATTCCTGTGGCTCAAGAATTTACCAATTTGAAAATACTACTTTTACATTTTGAAAAGAAACTTGCATGGCTTATGAGTTTGTAACTTGATAATCCATATTTGAGTCAATGTATTCATTTGGGTAGGCTCCCAAAAGGCCTTAGATATTTTAAGTTTCTGGAGGGTGTTATACCTGGGTCTAAATTTTACAATGACAATACAGCTATTTAATAGACAAGGAATTGAACTTTTTACTTTGATTATTAAAAACAACAAATGTTTAATAGAGAGTTTACAAACCAAAGTTCAACAGTTACATGGTATTACTATAAATGATTTTTTTCTACAGATAAAGCAATGCATAATAATTTATTTACTAATGTTCATTTCCATATGGAAAAAGTAAAGAATTAAAAAAAATAATAATGGCTAGAGATAAACAGCAGTATATTCTGGGAATGTATTTCCTTTACAGGTTAAACAGAATATTTATGCTGTTTGTAGCCCTTTATAGGACAATAATATTGCTTTATGGGGCCCTATTGATAATCAGGTACCTTCTGTGGATGGGATACCTCCACATTATTTACCCAATGGCAATGAACAATTACTTATGGAAGCTTTACAGTTACCATCCCTCCACAGATCTGACAGGTTAGTGAACCAAGGAAACCTGCCACAGTACAAAACCTATGGACCTCAGTGTCAGCCATCAAGGGGCAGATGTACAAGAGACATGCACATGAGGAGGGGGGAGGAGAAGCAGGGGTTCACAGAGACATAGAGCATTTTAATTGAAAATATTCCACTTAGTTCTGTTGAGCTCAGCAATGATGGTATTACAGCCACTCCTAACAACTTCACCATTTATACCTAAAGTGGTTTGGAAATGACCAGTGATTACTTTTTCTTCTTTGAAATGGGATTTACTTTCATACCAATAGCCAAGTACAATTTAATGGATACTCTTGTAGAATATAAATGATATGTTAGGAAGCTGAATTTTGGTGTGTAATTTGAAAACAATGCAGCTGATCACATTATCAACAACAAGATATTACAAAAGAAAAGTTTAAGGATTCCACTCTTGAACCCTACCATACAAGTATTTGCCAACACTTGCAAATGTGAATTTTACAAACATTTTGCAAGAGGTAATATGGAAACATATAGTCATAATTTAACTCAGCAAGAATTTTCCCTATTACAAGAATTAAAAAGGGATCATTCTGTGATAAATTTGAAGCCTGATAAGGGTGGTGGGAATGTGTCGTTTGATAGTTTTAATTAAAATGTGGAAATGTTAAAGATTCTTTATGAAAGTGGGTCATATACCATAGCTTCTAGTAACAAAGTCAATATAGCTTACAACAAAATTGACCATTACTTGGAGGAGAGTTTACTTCAGCAATATTTGGACATTGACAAATACAAAATTTTAAAAAGCCCTAATCCACTGATACTATTTAGCTTTGGAATACCAAAGATACATAAAGTATAATTAATCCACCTTTCATGCCTATTGTTATAGCTGCTGGTTCAAAGATATATCCCTTCACAGTAATGATAGACAGAATGTTGTAGCCCATCCAAGAGGTACCTACCCATATGATGAGAGACTCTTGGGATTTTTTTAAGAAGACTCAAGCCAGAATTATGGGGAAATGAACTTACTTTTTTTAACTATTGATGTAACAGATTTGTTTTATTGCATCTCCCAAGATTCCAGCTTAGAATTATTTTACAGACTCTTACGCGTTTTGACTTTTTGACATCTGGTGATATCAGTTTGCTGCTTGAACTTATGGAAATAGTTCTAACCGACAACTGTATTTGGTCTGAGGGCAAGATTTTTAAACAAACCAAAAGTATGGCAATGGCACATCTTGTGCCCCCATACTCACAAACCTATTGATCTTTGCATGGGAAAGCAAATAGCTGTTGCCTTCTCCATTTTCCAAGTACATTAAGTTGTACTTAAGGTGTTTAGATGGCCTATTCATCTTGTGAATGGGGGGTTCAGATGCTGTCCCAGAATTTATTGAATATATTAATGGAACAACTATGTTTTTGAATTTTACTTACCAAATAGACAACAAGCAGATAAACTATCTGGATACTATTATTGTCAAAGGGGAAAAAGGTTTCTTATCCAATATATATAGAAAACCAGTGTTTTCAAATAGTTATTTACACTTCAAAAGCTCACACCCATTTTAACAAAAGAAAAGCCTTGTAAAAGAGAAGTTCATAAGACTGGCCCATATGATTTCTGATAAGCAGTTGTCTGATATTGAAAGAACTAAATTGGAAAAATGTTTTTAGAAAGGGAATATCCCTATGACTTAATAAGGGCCATCAGTGACAAATAATTTGAAGGGTGGGGGTGAAATATACCGCTTTACTTGGTATTGGCTTGAACAATATGAGTAACACCAGTAAACAAGTTATTTTGAATTTGGACAAAAATAGTCTTACAACCACAATACAGAGGTTACAACTTATTGTCACCCAAGTAATAGAAATTCACCCACAAAGACACCTGTTGTCAAGTCATACCAAAGGGCATTCACTGTACAGTACAATGTTGGTACACATACTGTGAACATATATTAAATAAGAACTGGTGTATTTTGGCAAGTGATGAACAACTATAAAGGATTTTGAGGGAGAAACCTGCTTTTGTCTATAAAAGAGCAAACAACATTAAGAACAGAGTTGAATTTAATAAAGACACTGCACTAGTAAGGGAATAATTTATTTAGCTCTGTTTTCCACTTGTACAGCTTTCTATGTGGAAAAAACAGAGCGACAACTTAAAAATCGAATATATGAGCATTACTAAGGTAGCTGTAAAAGCAACACTAATAATGCTGTATATAAACAGACCCTGGATTCCAAGGAATTTCAGAGTTTTTCCTTTACTATTTTAGAAAAAATTTCATAAACCTTAGAGGGGGAGCGTGGAAAGAAAAATAAGAGATCAAGGAGTTAATGAGTCACTTTCAGTGCTTAAAGAAAAGGCTCAAGAATTATAACAAAAACAAATGCACATATAAAACTTACTTATTCAGCTATAACATGATGCACATACAATCATTGTTTATTATTTAAGAACTTTTGGATGATTATTTTTACTATTTATTAATTTACATTTTTTACATTTTCAAGAAAATAATGTTTGTGGTTTATGAGATGATTTTTTTTATGCAGGGTTATTTATACACTGATTCTGAGTCGGTGGTTTACTTTAAATCACAGTTACTAATAACGGTTTATGGCTTTTTAATTGTTTCATTGTTTCTACTAGTCCTTTTTACTTATTGGAATAAGTTGATATTACTAAATAGTTATTTTTTTTAACTTTCTCAGTTTTCTCTACTTTACCTTTAAACATGCAAGAGTAGAAAGACAAGTTAATTGTTTTTGAGTGGTTATTGGTCAAGAATGTTTAACTATCTTTCAATTAACTCAATATAAACCACCTTGTGATCTTTGTTATTCTGAATGAATCCCCTCTTGTTGGTGGACCAAAAGCTAATGTAATTTTGAAGCGTTAATAAACCAGTTTTTACACTACTTCTTGGATAACCAGTTTGTGGCTGATTACTGGGCTCCCATTCTAGAGTTGACAGCTGCCTTTTATTGGTTATTTGGTGGCTTCATTTTCAAAGTTTGAGCTGTAACCACTTGGACTAATCCTACATTTTTTATTTATCATTGCAGACCCTAGTTCTGGTGACATCCAAGGTTACCAGGTATTTCTTATTCTGAAGCATTTCTGAAGAACAGCAATATAAATAATGCTGAGTCATGTACAGCTAAAGAACCGAAGAGCCTCTTTGAGTGTTGATTGGTGAGTAGGAACAGCCCACTTTATAATTAGTTGTTAGTAGAGATGTAGAACAATTAGGTCATAGTCGTGACCCTAAGGTGTAACTATGCTCTGTTGATGGTAATCACCAACAAAGGTCTTCCAGTATCCCACTGGTTTGGTCTGGCCATGTGATCTGGCAATTAGTGCAGATGATCAAGGCTGCAAGCTATTTGTAAGCTTTATCCTGCAATCCAGAGTTTGGTTCATTCATCCTCCATTTGTCTACTGTAGGACTCTGATCATGTCACTTAATCAGCTGGTGCTCCTAGCCTATGGCTAAAATGGATCTCTGTGGATCTGTCCATTTGTCAAGTAAACATAGAAAAATGAATACAAAAAATACAAAGGATATTACTAAGGGATGAGCTGATCCAGTCAAATGCACAGCTCCTCCCAGCATAAAGATGGTTATTCTGTGATAATCCATATAGAATGACAGAATAATGCATATAGAGCAGCTAGATCACTAAAGTTAATAATTACATCTCCCAGAATAATACCTTCAAGCTTAGTGTCATTTGTAATTCAGCTTGTTATCTCCAGCCCATGCTTTACAGTATCGAGGAGGGTAGAGATATAGAAGTCTTTTTTATTCCATTCAGAGTACTAACAGCTATGACTTCCCTCAAAATGTCTTTAATTGTTTGATAATTTCCGCTATACTGCTATGGTCATATTTTGCATCAGTTATAAGCCATGCTCTCTTTTATGTATAAGTATCAGATACTGCCAAGGCATCTGGATGGTTAGAGTGCTATTAGTGATGAGATTATTCAGCCTTGATGTACATGTTTCTGGCACTGTACATCAGTAGTTGCAGATCAGTAAAGGAGAGAGAAAGGCATTTCCATGATGTACAGGTCCAAATCAATCCCCAAAGAGTAGGTAGACATAGGCAAAATATAAAACAAAGGATAGAGAGAGACCTTGCCTGTGACATAAATAAAACATGTTGGAGGGGCAGGAATGTATCTCAGAAAGTTCCACTCCTCTGAACCAAGCTTCCCATCCATGGAAAACAAGAGTTCCTCCCTAACCCTATTCAAGTGTAACCTGGACCAGTGAATAGGAAATCAAAAATTCTATCCAGGTTTAACACATGTCTCTAATGGACAGAGGCAGTCTGTAAATAGGTCTAACACCTATGTCTCTAATGGACAGAGGCAGTCTGTAAATCATAGCATAGCTTAGATATAACCCTTTAAATAACCTGTAAGGCTCAGCAAACTTGCAGGATACACTTGAGATGCATGACTAGGCTTATAAAGGCCCCAGTGGTTGTTAGTCTAGTATACACCTACGAACCTATGAAACTATGTTCTAAGCCCTGGTTGGTGGAAAATATGTAGTGGGATTAAACTCCTGATAGGGTGCAAAAAAAATCACAATTACCAGAGTCATCTGTGGTTGGGGGAAATATGTAGTAGGATTAAATTCCTGATAAGGACCCAAAAACATCCTAATTAACATAGCTGCAAATAAGGGCTGAGGGGGAAGAAAAACATTCAGATGTCTTGCTCTACGACATGCTGTCACCAGTCTAATGTTAATCAAAGTGTTATTACCAAGTTAATACCATACCCTGTAAAAAATCAAGGAACATCTTTTAAACATAGAGCATTTTTTGTTCACAGTGATTAATTCCACTTCCCTACACAATCTCTAAAAGAAATGTTGTGAGCATCAGTAGCTCACAGAAAAAAAGAAGTTGAATGCATAACCTCCATAGGAGGTCATTGCCAGTGCAATTTCTAAGCATGTGCAACAATGATTCCATTTGCTTCAAGTCGGTGCCATTCTGCAAAAAAAGAAGGGAGTTCTTTACTGTTTTGGATTTTAGGCATTTTTTTTTTTTGTTCTTTTGAAGCAGCGGCTTTCAGGAAGTCACATTTCATAGTGGAACAATATTTCAGGTATCAAATACAGAAGTTCTCTTTTTTAGGACTTTTTTTGTCTCTCCACTTCTGTTCTTGTTATAGGCAAACTGCATAAGATTGCTCTTGATAGTGAAAAATAACTGATGCAGGTTAGTGACTTACGTAGCTGCAGTTATATAAAATAGTATAGATGGTAATTACAGCTGTCGTAGAAATAAAACAGATTAAGAAGATATGTTGTACTCAATGACATCTATAACTCTGAAACATCCTTTGAGGGAGATGGAAGAGTGGGTGGGCTTAGGCGTGGAAGAATGGTTGAAGCCAAGGCAGAGCAGACTTCAGTAGCTCAGAGGAACAGGGGAATGCATAACAAATAGGACTTCAGGTAGGAAAGACAGATAGGTATACATTTGGTGTGAAGATGGAGGAAAAGCAGGTAAGTAGCAGCTGAATCCCAGGAAACAATTCCAGATTTTTAGAAGAAAAGGTCCATAAATTGTAACTAAACTCTGCATCATGAGTATATATACACAGGAAAGGTACAATATGTATAGCTTTAAGAGTGTGCTAGCCATAAAGGATATATAACATGTGACTTCTAAATGTTCATTTAAGTAAAGCTACTGGTTGACACATATCACATCTTTTGCCTCTTTATTCTGCCATTTCTGGTATATAAGTAACTGTATACATATTTTGCATAGTGTCAGATATAAGCTTCTTTTAGCATTGTTTTTTTCAGTTCTGGTGTACTGTGTTTATGAGATTTCTAAGGATATTTTCTTATAAATTAAATTTATTCTTTCTCAGGGATATTCTTATTGTATCACAGTCACATTAAATTGCAGTCAAGTTAATTTTATGATTTTTTTTATATAAAATTTCAAGAAAAATTGTTTTGTCACATTTTCACATTTATAGCAATGAAAAAAGGGTATTTTCTACAAAATAACTTATAACTCACTCTTACAGACAGTCATTTTACTTTTCTGTTTTTTGAGCAGAGGACCACTGAACCATCAATCTCCGTTACTGCACATCTATGTTTTTGTTCAGAATTCATGTTAACCTCTCTCAAAACTGGAAACTTCCCATTTGAAAGTTTGAGCTGTATTTCATTGTTAGCAGACTTTAGCTGATATTGGAAAAGCTGTAATGTGCAATACTCCTTCATTTCATAATTGAGGAAGAATAAAGATTTTTAATACTTTCAGCCTCAAAGAAGGAAAAAGGACAAGTTACAACTGTGGAGAAAAATATTCCAGGTGTTTGGAGAGCCAAAAAAGAATGTTCCATATATCATGCATTTATTCTTCAGTAGAAATCAAGGGTTCACCAGTCAGTAGATGCTTATAACTAAGCTTAAGCACAGGTTGAAAGTTTGTGAAACTTGCAAGATTCAACAAAAAGAGATGTAAATGTGTTTGTGTATCAAAATTTATCAAGTCAAAGGCAGGATAAGGCAGTCAGACCTGACACTTTTTAAAGTACTAGATGTGTGTAGAATGAGCTTACTTTCCATTGCTCAGATTAAAGACTTGACTGGAGAACTGGATGTGGGCAAAGTAAAGGCTATGAGTGAAAATTGTAGCAAAATAAATAAAAAAATGAGTAAAAAGTTTATTAGTAAATCCAAAACTAGTGATGACAGTATGGTTTCCAAATTGGCACCTGATAATAAATGTGAAGCTGACAATAGAGATGCATGTTCTAGCTGTAGTGACAGGCATGATTTGTCACATTGATATAGCATTTAATATTGCCTATACACTATGTATTGGTCAAGCATTTCATAATGATGTATAAAAGGTGAAATAATTTTCTGAGCTGTAGTAAAGTCTGCTGGCACTCATAGCAAAGCCTCCTTGTGGTACCCCCTCCTTGATGAACAAATGTCTCTTTCTGATGCATCTAACACACACACACACACACACACACACACACACACACACACACACACACACACACACACACACACACACAAGTGTACATATATATACTGACAAAGGCATGATCAGCACAGTGTAAAAGTTGTTAATCAGTCCTTGACTTACAAATCTTGTGAGCAGTATTGGAAATTATACCACTTGCAGACTTCCAAGTTAGAGACAGAAAGACACTTTAGTAATTGGGTAGCATTACAGCAAGCCAAACATTGTGGGAACAAGCTGTTGGGGTGGGGGTGCAGCCTGCACTGGAGAAGATGTGCATATTGGTCTCTGCAAGCAGTGACTGCCATTTAAGCAGCCATGATTGCAATCCTAAATGCTTAAATTATTCCATACACTTTTACATTGACCAGTCATCACCTCTACTACTGTACCAATCGTGTCCCCTAACATCTAGTACCCAGAGTGCTTAGCATGCTATAAGACTGCAAGGTCAGCAGCTGCCTCCTTCTACCCAATCTTGCTATGGCTCTGATAAATCTGAGCAGTAAGATGTACATGTTTTTGCCAAAGGAACAGTATAAAATGGAAATGTTTAATACAGTTCAGTCTTCCAGTAGCTGTGACAGTGGTGTAAATGTTTGGTTTTGGTTTGCAAAGCTTGTGAAGTAA